>NC_073303.1:251609790-251692312 GCF_027595985.1 Sorex araneus
CTTCTCCCCTCTTTTATGCGCCTTTACTGCACCCCCGTGGAGTAAGGGGTCCTGTGGGAGGCCTCTGTCCTACCAACCTCTACCCGCGGTCAGCTGGCAAACGGCAGCGCTGCTTGGCGCCAGACATACCTGAACACAGCGCCCAGCTGTGGCCGAACCTTCCCTTCCCTGCCAGGGCAGCAGCGGGCACACCTGTGCTCCCGTGCCCAGCTCTGCAGAGCGGAGGCCCACCGACCACCGGGGCTCAAACGCCATCTTCCATGGGGAACTCTCAGAGCAAGATTTCTTTTCTTTTTTTTTTTTTTTTTTGCTTTTTGGGTCACACCCGGCGATGCTCAGGGGTCACTCCTGGCTCTGCACTCAGGAATTACCCCTGGCCGTGCTCAGGGGACCCTATGGGATGCTGGGAATCAAACCCGGGTCGGCCGTGTGTGCAAGGCAAACGCCCTCCCTGCTGTGCTATCACTCCAGCCCGCAAGATTTCTTTTTGTTCTGTTTTGTTTTTAACTAAATCCACAGAAGAAACCACTAAGTAAAGGATGCTTGGAGGGCTCACTTGGGATGGGAGGTGTCTGGAGAAAGTAGACTATGGACCCGACATGAGGGCCGCTCAGTACCTGTATTGCAAACCATAACACCCAAAAGGACTGAGAGAGTAAGAGGGAATGGGCCTGCCACCGAGGCAGGGGGGTGGGAAGGGGTGGGGGTGGCGGGAGGGATGCTGAGGACACTGGTGGTGGAGATTGGGCACTGGTGGAGGGATGGGTACCCTCCAGCATGTATGACTGAAACAAAATCACTTGCATCATGTGTAAGTCTGTAACTGTATCTCATGGAGATTCATTAAAATAAAACAAATTAGTGAGTAAATAAATATGGAACAAGTACAAAAATAAAACAAATCAGCAATTGGAAATAACTAATGACTAATGGAGAGAAAGAGAGAGAGAGAGAGAGAGAGAGAGAGAGAGAGAGAGAGAGAGAGCAAAATAAGTTTCAGACTCTGCCCCAAATTTTGACAGGAGTAACCATGCAGGAAAGTTTCCCAGCACTCAAACGTCACGGGGTAGGGGTGGGGGCCTAGGACAGAGCCTGTGACTAGCATGCAGGAACCCTCTCTAGACCCAGCGCACCCATGCAGCCACAGACCGGTGACAAATGATGGCTCAAGCCCGGCCCTCATTCACAGCCAGTCCCCCAGGCCGCCCCGGGGCCACTTAGCCTGGCTTGAGGTGGACGGTGAAGCTTGTGCTCCGGCCAAGGGGGAGAAATCTCTTTGCCACCCTCCCGCAACTTTCTCTACTCAGGGGTCACTCCTGGTGATGCTCCGGGAGCAGATGCGAGATGGAACTAGGGTCAAAGCAGCCTCAACTTGCCAGGAGAGATCAGGCGCCACATTCCTCCCCGGAACTTTCCACGACAGCCAGTGTCGGATGAAAGGTTACGGCGACCGCAGCCATATGTGAAGCGATGTGATGGGAAGAGCCTCTGAAATCATCCCCAAGCCCCCCCAGCCCCCGCCAGCGTTCAATTGCAGAGGACAGAGGACCTACAATTGGTGTGAGCCACGGGAAACGTGATCTACCCGGAGGAGAAACCGAGGAGCAGCTTGGGAGGGATGCCTTCCCGACCTCCCACTCGCTGACCAACACATCTATTCCCGCAGTGGACCCTCACGGAGCCACACGTCACCCACGCTTGAGGCTGGAACCGTGATTGCAGCTGATGGGGCTCTAATCTCCAGAAACGGTCGTGGGCCTTTTGAAATACCCTGACACAACGGAACAGCCCCAATCTCTACCAGAAAAGAAGAGCCAAACGCATCCACGGCCCTGGTCCAGAGACACAGCGGCGAGTTCCGGAAGATACCACGGAGCCGGAGATCTCTCGGGCCCCCATACCGAGCCAATTTCACCGGGGCATCCCAGATGGAGCAGGTGCAGTCTCCCCGCCTACTCCAGATGGAATCCCGGCGACCAAGAACTTCCACGCGCAAGGCCCAGGGATGCGGGTTCCAGGACTAAGTCTCCAGGCCGCATGGTGGCAGAGGTGCTGGGCTGTCCCTTCCCGGCTCCCTGCCTGCTTGGCATCCTGGCTGTCACGCCCACCATCTGCCCCCGGGTACCATCTTAGCGCCCCAACAGCCCCGGTTGAGTCCCAAGATGGATCAGTGCCCTACAGAGATGTCTCTGGAAGCCAACTATTTTATAATCTAGAATTCCAGGAGCACGAGGCCGCTTTCGCGTCATGAGATTCAAAGTGAGCGATGGAAAATAAAAGATCGAGATGCCTATGATGCGCCTATGATCAGGCTTGAATGGTGGTGGGAAAATTTGAGCAAACCATAATGCCCCAAAGTAGAGAGAGTGTGTGTGGGGAATTGTCTGCCATAGAGGCAGGGTGAGGACTGGGGTGGGGGGCGGGGGGGATACTGGGGACCCTGGTGATGGAAAGTGTGCACTGGTGGCGGGATGGGTGTGCTATCACTGGCTGAACTGCAAACATGAAAGCTTTGCAACTGTATCTCACAGTGATGCAATTAAAAAAAAAAAAAAGAAGAAGAGAATTCTATCTGGAACGCAGGATGCAGCCAAAAGAACAAGCCCGGACCCAGGTCAAGAGAAGTCTGGGAGCTGGGAGCTGGAGAGACAGTGTAGGAGTTAAGCAGATCCTTCCGTGGTCTGATCTCGCATCTGGTCCCTGAACACCACCTGAGCGGAGCAAGCACGGGCCAAAGAGATTTCTCCCCTTCCACACGCTTTACATGCAGGAAGTCTGAGTTCAATCCAAGACACTGTGTGGTCAACCGCCAGCACGGCCAAGAGTGGCCCCTGAGCAGCGCTGCGTGTGATGCCCCCAAAAGCAGAGGGAAGAAATAACAAAGTAGGTGATATTTCACATTGATACATTGTAAACACACCAACACACCTTCCCCCTCTGCCCACAGAAAATACACCGGAACACAAACATTATCACCGAGAGCTAGAGATCCGAAACATACTAGCCGAGACTAGGCATCCCTGAGAATTTCCCCCGTTCCATACGTAGCCTGTTGCTCATTTCTCATTTTTGTCATCTGTTCAGAAACGCGTGGCTTTAACTAAGCAATGAAATAACGGAGTGGGTGTTCAAACATTTCTTTATTGCATCCACACTCTATCTCCTTCCTCAGATTCATCTGGATTTGCATATTTCTAAAGTAACTTCTGCCAAGGATCATAAGGGAATTAGTTAATTTCTAGCAACAAACCACAGGGAGCAAAATATCCTCAATGTACCAGAACTGAAAACAAAGACTCAAAGGAGGGAAAAATAAATATGAAATAAACTTCGACTGTCCTGAATTGAATGCATTTGGTCTTTGAGATAATTGCATACATATTTGAGTTTCTTTTATTTATGCTTTCATTTTATTATAAAAATAGGTGTCACTGGGGGCTGGAGCGATAGTTCAGCAGGGAAGGTGCTTGCCTTGTACGAGACCAACCCGGGTTGATCCCCTGAGCACTGCCAGAAGTAATTCCTGAGTGCAGAGCTAGAAGTAACTTCTGAGCATGGCCGGGCATGACCCAAAAAGAAAAGAAAAAACAAAACAACAAAAACAGATAGGCCTCATATAAAGTAATTCTCTTGAAATAAGAAAAAGAAAATTTAAAAACTGTTTAACTTTCAAAGAGTCAAAAAGTTGTAACACCGAGAGGTTATGACTGTGGGCCATCCAAACCAGATCATTGAGATTTCATCTTCCTTTAGATTTTTTTTTTAATTTCTTAAATTTTGTACGCAGAGAAGTTCTGAGAACTCAAGAATACTTGTCTGAGGGCTGGAGAGGGGACAGTACAGCGGGGAAGGACACTTGTCTTGCACACCACAGACCTGGGTTCAATCCCCTGTATCCCATACGGTCTCCCGAGTACCACCAGGAGGAAGCCCTGAGCATCGCCGGGTGTGGCCCCCAAACAAAAACAAACCACACAGAATACTTGTCTGGAGCCCTCGCAAACCCCCTACCCCGTCTCCCTCTTCATCTCTTTCCTCTGCACAACTCCCCCTTCTGACACCTCAGATGTGAGAGAGGCAAGAGTGCCCCCCTTTCCCTGTCAGAAGCGTAAGACACAGCCTCTTGGCCGGGTCTCCACCAAGTGCAACGCTCTGCGCCCCAACCAGGCCCTCGTCTTGCCTGTGTGATCCTGGGAATTTATTACCTGCCTAATGTTAAGGTGCCTAATGAGTGATTCTAATAGCGAAGGAATTAAGTTGCAGACAATGACAGTAATGAAACTCGGGGACAATGAAATAGGATGCAGATCCAAAGCTGTTTGGCAAAAATCAAATTGTGCCTCCGACAATCCAATTTCAATTGAAACGGCAGCAGCTGGTGATAAAGTTGCAATAAAGTCTTATTGAGATTAACCAAGATAACATGAACGTTAAGAAATCATATGGACGTGTGTCGGGGGTTGCTCCCGGCAGCGCTCGGGGACCCGGGCAGTTCCGAGGAAGCGAACCCGGACCTCGAACGTAAAAACCACATACGCCAGCCCTTGGAGCTCTCTCCCGGGCCCCAAGAAGCCCACAATTCGGTCAAGGTCATTTTGACCCTCCCACCATCCCGCCACAAACAGGACAGATGAGAAAATGGTCTGGGGTTGGTCACCTTGGCTCCCGTTGATCATATGTTCTTTGGGGGACCCCCGCTCCCCCAAACTCCTGCCTCAGAGTTGGCCCGTACCTAAGAGCACAAATACGGCCACTGCTGCCAGCTTGCTGTGCCCCCACCCTGGGACTCTGCACACCACCCTTCCCGTCTATGGTGAGCCCCGTTACATAGGCCGAGGGCCTGCATGGTGCAGAGGTGGGAGGGAGGGACACAGATGGCCTCTGTTCCAGTGCCCAGGGACCCAGATAGGCCCTCAAGAACTCAGAAGGGGACCCAACAGCGGCGTCAGAAATGGGACGGAGTTGGAAGGAGTTGCCGATGATGATAAGAACTGGGCTTCAGGGCCAGGGAAGAGAGCACAGAGGTCAGGGTTCAAATCCCGGAATCATATACGGTCTCTGTCAGGCTCCGGAGCACAGAGCCAGGAGTGGTCCCTGAGCACAGAGCTAGGGGTGGTCCAACTCTCGACCACCCCCCACACACAAACACACAAAACAAAGAACCATTTGCACATGAAGCAACTGCACACGGACAACCAGGGTTCGATTCCCAGCATCCCATAGGGTCCCCCGAGCACCGCCAGGAGTCATTCCTGAGTGCAGAGCCAGGAGTCACCCCTGAGATTCACACGCTCAGGGGTGAAGGCTGCAAAGCCGGCTCTGGCCCCTGGGAGCAAGAAGAGCCCGACAGAGGCCGAGAACCCGCGAGCCAGTCTGCGGAGGGGCCAGCGGGCTGGTGGAGAGGGCATCGGGGCAGGGGCCCGGCATGGAGGAAGTAGCAACCAGGACGGCCCCCAGCTGCCGCCACTGCAGGGGGGAGCGGGGGCAGCGCCCCCTCTGGACAAGGCCCCGAGAGCTGTCTGAACGGCGAGCTCCTCCACAGGCTCGGGCTCCAGCCACAGAACCCCCATCACGTGACGGCCTCTGGCAGGCCACACCTCCGGCTGGACCGTCTTCCCAGCCCCGTTCCCTGCCAGACCAGAGGCGCTACTCTGCAAACGTTCCCGGAGCACTCTCCCCTCTCTCCCTCTCCCTGCCCCGCACGAGCCCCCATCACTCAAGATCAGGGGAAAGATCCTAGCCTCGTGGTGGTGGTGGTTGCAGGGAGGCTTCCGGGCTTGTACGGGTGGAACGAGAACACCATTTCCCGGCCCAGACAGAGTCCTGCAAACCAACAGTGAGCCAAGACCCCCCCACCCCTGAAATGGGGGAAAATAAATAAACAAATCATCCCCACCAATGAGCCCTCACCTACAGCTGCCCCTGAGTTCTGGCTTCTCTCTCGAGAGGTGGGACAGCCCACCCAGCCTATACTTCAGGCCTCGGAGATGAGGCTTCCTTCATCTTCAGATCCCCCGGCCCCCTGCAGAGGGAGGGATTCATCCTTCCGGATTTGGGACCAGAGTTCACCAAGCACGATCCCAACACGGGATCTAACTGTGTGAGTGAGCGCTGTTTTTTGTTTTTTCCTTTCCTTTTGGGGTCACACCCAGCAATGCTCTGCACTCAAGAATTACTCCGGGCGGTGTCATGACTCTTGGGGGGGGGCGGGGAACACCCTCTGGGGTGCCGGGGATCGAACCGGGTTCGGCCGCGTGCAAGGCAAACGCCCTACCCACTCTATGATGGCTCCGGCCCAGAGTGAGCGCGTGTAGAGGAAGAAAACAGACACACACACACACACACACACACACACACACACACACACACACCACACACACACCGCGCAGGGCCAGTGTGGGATAAGCACTCGGCATGCATCCACGATACACGGGGTCTGCATGCTCCCGGGTGCAGATGCCACACCCATTGGTGGACCCCACCCAAGTCACTGGGTGAAAGAAAGCCCGCAACAGGCGCCTGGGCACTCACTGGAGAGCCCAGCAAGGATCCCCCGACTCCCCGGCGGTTCATCAGCTGCTCCCCCAGCTACACACACACACACACACACACACACACACTCTCTCTCTCTCTCTCTCACTCTCTCTCTCTCTGTCTCTCTCTCTCTCTGTCTCTCTCTCTCTCTCTCTCTCTCTCTCTCTCTCTCTCTCTCTCTCTCACTCCTGGCCCCCAGGCCTCTCCCCTGATTCCACAGCCTGAACCCACTCTGACCTGGCTGCACCCATGGGAACGTCAGTGTCTGTAGGACAAGCCATCAAGGGGGGTGGGGGGGAGACCAGGAAGTCACTGTTCCAGCCCCGTCCTGGCAGCGGCATAACTTGGGGAGACTTCTTGCACTCTGCCCCCTTGGGGTGCCCCGAAGGAATCCATCACCCGTCGCTTGAGCACGTCCCTGTCCACGCATCGGTATCTTGGCGTCTCTCCCGAACCCACTTCTCCGCTCCTTCTCCATCCGCATCCCTCACAAACTGGTTTGCTCTCTCTTTTTTTTTTTATAATTTTTTTATTAGTGAATCACTGTGAGGTACAGTTACAGACTTACAAACTTTCGTGCTTGAGTTTCAGTCATACAATGGTCGAGTGCCCATCCCTCTACCAGTGCCCATTCTGCACCACCAATGATCCCAGTATCCCACCCACCGCCCCCACCCCCTGCCCCACCCCCACCCCCGCCTCTGTGGCAGGGCCTTCCCTTTTGCTCTCTCTTTCCTTCCGAGTGACCAAGAACAGATGACTGGTTAAAAAAACTTTGGTACATCTACACAATGGAATACTATGCAGCCATTAGAAAGGATGAAGTCATGAAATTCGCGTATCAATGGACCAACATGGAAAGTATCATGTGAAGTGAAATGAGTCAGGAAAGAAGGGAGAGACATAGAAAGACTGCACTCATCTGTGGAATACAAAGTAACAGAATAGGAGACTAACACCCAAGAATAGTAGAGATAAGGACCAGGAGGTTTACTCCACGGCTTGGAAGCTGGCCTCGCATGCTGGGGGAAAAGGAAGCTCAAATAGAGAAGGGACCGCCAAGCAAAGGGAGTTTGGAGGACCCGCTCGGGTTGGGAGATGAGAGTCAAATGTCGACTATAGATCGAACACAAGGGCCACTCAATGCCTCCAGAGCAAACTACAACACCCAAAATGGCCTTCTCTCTTTCCGCACGCTTGGGGCAGCGTGTAAAAGCACACTTATTGATGTGTTAAAGGCTACTTGAACTTCTGGAAATGATCCCAGCAGAGTTTAGGAGGGAGGGAGGCAGGGGGGGAGAGAGAGAGAGAGGGAGAGAGGGAGGGAGAGAGAGAGAGGGAGAGAGAGAGAGGGGGAGAGAGAGGGAGAGAGAGAGGGGGGAGAGAGAGGGAGAGAGAGAGGGAGAGAGAGAGAGGGAGAGAGAGAGGGAGAGAGAGAGAGAGACTTCTCCCCATCTAAACTTACGGCAGCTCTCCATTCATTCGCAGGACGAAGTCTGCATTTTATTTAGCCGCTGCCATTAATAATGAAATGATGGATGGTTTCCACTCCTGCAGCTCTTCCTTCCTTACACAATCAATTGTACATTTAAAAAAAAAAACTTGGTGGAGAGAAGACTCCTCTAATTAAGCACCACTTGAGGGAGTCTGTGAAGTTCTTCAGACTAGAAAAGATCTCTCAAATACCTCGGCAAGGAGAAAGACAGACCCCCCCCGCGGCCGAGCCTTGATTAGGAAGACGAACTTTCCTGTACTCCGAAGAGCGTGGGAAGGGAGAGTTCACAAACACACACTTCCCAGCCCCGCACGGGCCTCGCTGGACAGAGAGACCAAGTCAGCAAAGAATAAATTCTTCCTCTCTGCGCTCTGGCTCCAGAGCTAGAACTAAGCTGAAACGCGCTACTGACCTCACTGGTTGGCTGGGCCACGTCTGGCAGTGCTCGGGACGGACTCCTGACTCCGTGCTCAGGGCTCCGGGGACCCTCCGCGGTGCCAGGGATCAAACCCAGCTTGGCTTCACGCTATGCAAATTACCTAACCTTCTTGTTTTTGGTTTTTGGGTTTTTTTTTTTTTTGCTTTTTTGGGTCACACCCGGCGATGCACAGGGGTGACTCCTGGCTCTGCACTCAGGAATTACCCCTGGTGGTGCTCAGGGGACCCTATGGGATGCTGGGAATCGAACCCGGGTCGGCCACATGCAAGGCAAATGCCCTCCCTGCTGTACTATCGCTCCAGCCCCTTTTCTTTTCTTTTCTTTTCTTTTCTTTTTTCTTTTCTTTTCTTTTCTTTTCTTTTATTTTATTTTCTCTTCTTTTCTTCTCTCTCTGTCTCTCTTTCTCTCTCTGTCTCTCTCTGTCTCTCTGTCTCTGTCTCTCTCTGCTCTGTCTGTCTCTGTCTCTGTCTGTCTCTGTCTCTGTCTGTCTCTCTGTATCTGTCTTTCTCTCTGCTCTCTCTGTCTCTGTCTCTCTCTCTGCTCTCTCTGCTCTGTCTGTCTCTGTCTCTGTCTCTCTCTCGTTCTGGAGACTCAGCCCTCGGCTTGCTGTTCCCTTACATGGAGCAGTGCTCTGTGTCCAAATTGCGGCCGTTCCGTGAAGGGAGCTGCTTCCTGAACACTGTAAAAATTTTTCAAAGTCAGAAGCCTCATAGAAACCAGGAGCCCGGGGCTTCCCAGAGTGCAAGGGGAGGATGGTTTATCTCACTGGCATGGTTACGCCCTGCATCCTGCTGTCAAGAAGCCTGCCTGCCCGTCCTGGGAGAGTCTCCAGCGTGCGGCGGCGGGATGGTCCTGGAAAGCACAGCCTTCTTCCAGGGAAGCCGTCCCCGGCGGCATGGGGCCGCGCGTGCTTTCTCTTTCTCTCCCTCTCCCTCTAGAGGCAAGAACGGAACCTGGGAAGCGGCTTCGGTGTCAGGCAGGAGGAGTGAAACTTGGCTGAGCCCCACGGATGGAGCAGGAAAGCCCTCCCTGAGGGAAGGTGGGAGAGACGCAGGAGGGCAGAGGGGGGGAGAGGGGGGAGAGGGGGTAAGGGGAGGGGGCCAGGGGCTCCCACCGGCTTTCTCCCTCCCTCCCTGGCTGAACCCCCCCTCCGAGCTCCCTCCTGACCCCTTTCCCTCCCTCCCTCTCAGTCAGGCCACCCTCTCCCACTGTCCCGAGGTTTGTCCCGACCCCTCCCCTCCTCCTTTCAGACCTGCCCCCCCCCACCACCACTACCCCCATGGGACACAGGACACAGGACACAGGACACAGGTCCCTCCCTGTTCAGCGGGCTGGGCAGAGCATGCGCTGAGACTCTGCAATCCTGTCCTCCAGGATGGACGCTCGGCCCAGGCCAGGGGGGACTGTCCCCAACCACGAACAGCTAGAGACGAGTGCCCCTCGCCCCCCTCTCTCTCTCCCTCTTCTTTCCCTCTGTCTTTTCTCCCTCTCCTCTCCCTCTCCTGTCTCTCTCCTCTCCTTTCCCTCTCTCTTTTCTCCCTCTCCTCTCCTCTAGTCTCTCTCCTCTCTTCTCTCCCTCTCTCTCCCTCTCCTCTACTCTATCCCACTCTCTTCTCTCTTTCTCTCTCTTCTCTCTCCCCTCTCTCTCTTCTCTCTCTCCTCTCCTCTCTATCCCTCTCTCTTCTCTCTCTCTCCTATCTCCTCTATCATCTCTACCTTACCTCTCTGTCTCCCTGTCTCTCTGTCTTTCTCTGTCTCTGCTCTGTTCTCTCTCTCTCTCTTTCTCTCTCTCTCTCTCTCTCTCTCTCTCTCTCTCTCTCTCTCCATCTCTCTCTCCTCTCTCTCTCTTCTTCCCCCCACCCCACCCCATCCCCTGGTCCCTCAGGGCCCAAAGGCATCCCAGGAAACTCTGAACACCTCACCCTCACCTACCAGAGAGAAGTGGGGGGTGGCTGGGGTGGGGGGGTCTTGCTCTCCTGTCTTTTTCCTTCTGGCAACCAGAAAAACCTTGGGTCTGACTTGGGAGCCTTTGACACGTAATTGGTAGCCAATTTTTGCTGACTGGCTGGTCCATTTTCTGCCTGGGAGATGTAACTGGAGCCCAGCCTAGCCAGCTCAGGGCCCCGAGGGTGTGCCCTGCCCTGCTCTGACCACCAGGCTATCCCCACCTTGGCATCTTTGCCTGCTGGGGTTTCACCTCTGGGAGGGAGAGATTCCTCCTGCCCTGCCCCCCCCGCCCCCACCCACCCCCAACCCAAGACAGACACAGGGTTCCCTGCGGAAGAGAAGCCTTTTAAAGCCACATCACAAAAGGGACTTTTTTTTCCCCCCTTTTTTCACAATTCTCTCCAGCCTTTCCGACAAGTGGTGAGATTTCTCAGGGTGCACCTCGCAGCCAGGGCTCAGGGCCCTGCAGCCCAGCCGCCCTCCGGCTATTTCCTTAACCCCCACCCCCCCCCAGGCTCCCGTGGGCCCCCAGCCACGGCTGCTTTCCCCCCACACACACTCCTCCCCCCTGCACCCCCTGGGCGGGCGACGGCTCCACACCACACCGGTGACTCCTGTTTCGGCTCTCTCGGGCGACAAACTGGAGCCTGGGCCCTTCCGCTCGGGAGGAAGCCGCTGGGCCCCGCGTCCCTGAGCGGCACAAACAGCCCGTGCTGGGCGCCCCGGGGCCCCGAGCCCGCGCGGCTCCAGGCGGGATTTATAGCGGGGAGCCACGGCTGTAAGGAGTGATTCATGAGACCCCACAAAGCCACCACTGAGAGGCTGGAGGGGGCAGAAACGTCTCACCCTCCCCACCGGCGGGGCCCCGGGCCAAGCCGGCCGCCTGCGGGCACGGGCGAGGGGAGGGGAGGGGAGGGGAAGGGAGGGGGGTGCGCTCTCGGTCCTCTGCCCCTGGGAAGAGCCAAGGGGGGGCCCTCTCCAGCACCCCTCCCCCATCTTCTTTGTTAGAAACCCAAGGCACTTTCGCCAGGAATAGTAACGACCCCCTGCCTGTTTGACTACACTTATTTACACACTCACACACGCTCACACACACACACACACACACACACACAGAAAATGATACACCTATTCTCAACTTTCCTGGAAGCTTGAGTAGGTTTGAGAAAGAAGCAATTTTAATAAAAATCAAATTTGGGAAACATCTACCATGAAAGAAGAGCAGGAAAGGGGCGGGGGGATGGGGAAGGAAACCGCAGTAACTCAGGTTAAAATGCCATTTAAGGGGGGGGTGCGGCAAAAGCAGAGTGTCTGGGGGAAATGATCTGCCATGGAGGCAGGAGGAGGGTTGGGATGTGGGGGAGGGGGGATACTGGGGACATGGGTGGTGGGGACTGTGCACTGGTGGAGGGATGCGTGTTTGATCATTGTATGACTGAAACTCCAACATGAACGCTTCGTAACTGTAGTTCACAGTGATTCAAAATTAAAAATTAAAAAACAAATTGTTAAAGGTGGAGGGGGGGGCAGATAGGCAATCTAAACATTCCACCAAAGAAAGAAAAAGGGACCGTTTGTCACAAAGACAACCATGGCCTCGCACTCCAGAAATGGCTTAATATCCCATGACATGTGAAGCCTGAATTCCCAAAGATATCCTAAAAATGTGTGTGAGTGTGAGTGTGTGAGTGTGTGAGTGTGAGTGTGTGTGAGTGTGAGTGTGTGAGTGTGAGTATGTGTGAGTGTGTGAATGTGTGTTAGTGTGTGACTGTGAGAGTGTGTGTGTTGTGAGTGTGAGTGTGTGTGTGAGTGTGTGTGTGTGTTAGTGTGTGACTGCGTGAGTGAGTGTGTTGTGAGTGTGTGTGAGTGTGTGTGAGTGTGAGTGTGTGTGTGAGTGTGTGACTGTGTGTGAGTGTGTGTAAGTGTGAGGGGGGTGAACCCCTAAGGGAAGCTGTGCTTCATGGGAGCTTTGATCACCTTCACCTTCCTGCCCTGCCTGGTTGGTCCCTGCAGGCTGGAATTCAGAACCGAAACGTCCAGAACCTGTGCCTGGGGTCCCCCATGCTCTGGGTGAACAGGGCGGGAAGGTGGATTCTGAAGACCCAGCCCAGGCCCCCCTGCCGGGGGCGGGCAGGGAGGTGTGCGTGGGCGGGGGGCTGCTTACCTCTGGCAGGATCCCAGGGCAGGTTCTCGCAACCCACTGGGCTCTCCTGCCTTTCGGGGTGTGTGGGAAGCCGCCCATCCTGCCCGCGGGTGTCATTTAAATGAGCCGGCCGAGGGGCACAGCTGCCTCCGTCAAATTATGCAGGGCCACGCGGCCTCGCTCCATCTTTAAAAAGTCAGGGGCGCCTCGGACCACATTGGAGACCAGCCCCCTGGGAGCCATGACGGACAAAAGGAGCCTCGATGACGCCAGCCAGGGACGGGGAAGGCCCAAGTGAGGATGTTCCAGGCCGCGCTCAGAAGATGGAAAACGCTCGCTTTCAGACTGAGGCAGAACGGGGTCGAGGTTGAGGTCCTGATCCGGGCGGGGGGCGGGGGGGGGACAGGGGGTCTGACGGCGGGAACACAGTCCCGGGCCCACCACCTAAGGCCCTGTGGCAACTTGGGGCATGTTATTCAACGTGCAGGCCCCGTCTCCCCCATCCCTCTCTAGAATAGGGGGGAGTAAGAACAAGCAACCCTGACCTCATCGCAAGGCTGAAGAGACAGACAGACAGACAGAGCCAACCCCCGCCTGCATCCCCCCGACTGCTCGCATCCGACTCCGGAACAGCGATGGTGGCCCTGGAGGCACTCACAGCCGGAAGACGGGAACACCGGGGTTGCCAAGCCCCAGGTCCCTGGGCTCCAGGGAAGAATCACCGTTCTACTGCCCACAATGCCTCAGTTTACATTCTGATGGGACCGTGGACGTCTTTGCAAAACTGCAAGGGAACCAGAGGATGCTGGAGCTTCTAGAACCCACAGTGTAGTGTGTGCTGTTGACACTTTGAGTGTGTTCAAATCTGTGTATGCAGTGCACCCCTCTCTCTCTCTCTCCCCCTCCCTCCCTCTCTCTCTCTCTCTCTCTCTCTCTCTCTCTCTCTCTCTCTCTCTCTCTCTCTCTCTCTCTCTCACTCACACACACACACACACACACACAGAGACACACACACAGAGACACAAGCGATATATGGATACATCTGTCATGAATCTTTGAGACGATGGGAAAGAAACCAAGGGAACTGGTGTAAAAAATAAATTTGAAGTGACAAAACAGCTGACTGCGTCACCATGGATAATCCAGGCCAATGAGCCCCCGGTACACAAAGGGTATGTACACACCCCAGGTGGAAGGAACCTCACTCTGTAGTGAGACACGACTAAGAATTTCAGAGCGGGGGGGGGGGGGAAGTAAATCAATTGGTATCTTGGCTCCAGTGGGCCCTTTAGAGGCGAAAGGTTGAAATATAATCACATAAACCGAAGGGTAAGGACCTCACTTCCACCCTTGCAGTTCTTGTCCATGCTGGAAGTTTCTGCCAGCCCAGAGCACCCTGGGGCCAGTGACCTCATGCTGGTCATTAATCGTTACTCAATTCCCTAGAATCAAGGTCATTATTACTAACACACACTAAAATAAAAATTCCAGAGACATATGGACTTCTTTTAACAGTCTAATTTTTTATTTTTTTACTTTTTATAAGGCATTACTACGGAATTAATGTTCTACACTTTAATTCTCGAGTTGGTTTGTCTTAACACTTGATCCTACTAAAAGCACAGATTTATTGGACATAAAATTTAAAAAAAAAAAAATGAAGGAAAGCCAATGAAAAGCAGGATATCCTGAGAGGAACGCTCGGCACACAGAATTCTGAGAGACATCAGCCATGGGACACACACGTTTGTCTCCTTGGGGAAAGCTATCAGAATATCAAAATATAATACGAAGGAGAGCTCAGCGGTTGAGGATTCCAAGTTCTAAAAATTAGAAGGGGAGGAGCGGGGAGGGAGGCCGCGGGGAAGGGAAGAAAGAAATCGTACACCTCTCCTGAGCAGAATTTTCCCAGCCTCTCCTCCCTGGGTCTGACCCAAGGAAGAAATATTGGGAGATTTTTGTGAGCTCCTCATTTCCTCCCAGTCCTGGGGTATAAATCACATGTCACATGGCACGCAGGAACGGGGTGCCAGCAGGAACCCGGAAGTGTTTCATTCTCAGGAGACACTCCCAGCTCTGGGTGGGGGTGGGGGGAGGGGGGCTGTGAGACACACCCGCCGCCCCGCCGTGTGCACAGACCAGCACGATTGCCCACCAGGCACAGATGCGGGTCCTGCCCTATGCATGCTGGGGGCGGGGGGGTGGGGGGGAGGCTGGCAGAGGCAGGGGCGCTGCCAGCCCTTTGGGGGTGACTCTCGTGGTGATGAATGAGCTGCCACGTGCTCCTGTTTTCTCATCCAAGCTACCCTACGAATCACGTAAATATGCCAACGAAACGAGCCTTGCAGGCACAGCGGAGCGTGAACTGCCTCCCCCTGCCACCCCCCCCCCCGCCAAGAGCTCACCCAAGAGGAACCCCCTCCGTGCGCCATGGCTGGCAGACACAGCAGAGACGGGCGCCTCCCACCTGTCCCTCCCAGACCCTCGCTCACACCTGCAATGCAACAGGGTCAACAGAACATCTCGAGGGATGTACGGCTTTAATGACGGGGAGCACCCCCGTGCCCAGGAGGACGCTTCCCCAGTGGAGTCCAGCCACGGGTCCCGGGGATGCAGTGGCCAGATTCACAGGTGAATACAGGATTAAGGCGCTCCATGGGAGAGCGGCTCGCAAAGGTCCTGAGTGTCCAGGGGGCTGGAGCGATAGCACAGCGGGGAGGGCATCTGCCTTGCATGCGGCTGACTTGGGTTCGATCCCCAGCATCCCATAGGGTCCCCCTCCAAGCACCGCCAGGGGTCATTCCTGAGTGCAGAGCCAGGAGTCACCCCTGGGCATCACCGGATGTGACCCAAAAAGCAAAAAAAAAAAAAAAAATCCTGAGTGTCCAGCTGTCTCATTTTATTAGGGGGGAGTGGGAAACAGAAGCCCAGGAAAGTTAGGGGTCAGGCCGAGGGCTCACGTATCTGGGTGAGGGCACTCAAGCCCGTCTCCTGGGTCCTGTTTCAGCATTCTACACCGGGCCGCTTCTCGTGTTCGTGGCCAGTGAAAAAGCCCGCGTCGGCGCGGCCAACCCAGCTCCTCGGGCCTGCGAGGGAGGGAGCCAGAGCCCCCGGGCCGTCCTCAGAGGGAAGGGTGGACGGAGACCTCTGGAGGCCCCTGGCAGCGCCAGCACCCTCTCGGAGGCCAAAAAGGAGCAGGGGGGGCCATCAGCCTGCACCGCAGCCCTTGTTGAGTGAATTACTTCAAACATGAGGTCCGGGTGGGGGCGGGGGGTGTGGCAGGGGGTGGGGCGAGGGGACTCCGAGGAGGAGCCGGTGATGGTGTGTGAAGAGGAAGGGGATCTCTGGACCCCCTACACCCCCCCGGCACCCCTCGAGCTGTCCCCCTCGCAGGGTGGGCTCAGTGGCTTCTCTTCCCCCACTAGCTGCTTCAGGGACTTTCAGGGCGGAAACTATCCTGCCGCTTCTCTCGGTCTCCTACGGAGGGTCAGTAAGACCAACCGGTCAGTGGACACAGCGGCGGCCCCCAAAGCAGGAAACGCACTGGACCGGCCAACCACTTCCGAAGGATGGGCAAGACCGCGGCCTGATTCTCTCCGTGTTCCGGCACCACCCTGAACACGGGTGATGTTCAGGAAGAAACGCCGAGAAGGTTCAGACATGCTAGATGTCATTCTTTTTTTTTTTTTCCCTTTTGAACGAGAGCACTGCCCGAAGTGGACAGGGAGCACTGGAGGAAGAGACTTGAGTCTTGGCTCCTTACGTCTGGATTGAGAGGGGGGAAATCTCGCACTCTCCCCCATCAACCAAACGAGGGCAGGCGGGCCCCACCTGAGATCAAGCCAAGCGTCGCACCTTCCCTCCCCTCCCGTTCCCGAGATGGCACAGAATCTGCCCAGCCCACCCTCCTTCCAGCCCAGCCTGCCTCTTGTCTTCTGGAATCTCTCCCAGGCCCTGAGGTTGAGTCAACACGGAGAGGGGGGCCACTAGTCTCTCGGCACCCCCCTGGGCCTTCTGCCCCCGTCTGGAAGCTCCCCAGGTGAGAGAAACCAGCCCAGGTTGGACCACATTCTCTGGCACAGAAACAGTTCCGCGCGAGCGCACGCGCACGCGCGCGTCTGTGTGTGTGTGTGTGTGTGTGTGTGTGTGTGTGTGTGTGTGTGTGTGTGTTGGGGGGGTGGAAGTCAATGGACTTTTCTACCTTTTCCCTATGATTTCTTCAGAACTTTGTTTTCTTTATTATTATTATTATTATTATTATTATTATTATTATTATTATTATTATTATTGCTGGAAAAGGCAGCTTATTAGCTGTGAGCCGTTTTTGTTTAAATACAAGATAATTTTTCGAAATGAAGGGCTTGAATATGGCCAAGTTCAATATTTACGCATGTCAGCACTTTCAAGAGAAAGATGACAGTCAGAGACAACTGCCTCTGAGGAGACGTCCCGGACAGAGAGAACTTCTATAAAACTCCCAACGGAAAGAGGACTGTTGACAAAGTCTCTCTGACCCAGAGCCACAAAATTGTTTTTTTCAAAAAAACAGAAAAAAAGAAAAATTTTTTTTTCCTCCCCAGGACTATGGCGTCAGATGATGAACAGACACAGCTGCTGCGAATGAATGAAACGTGTGAAACGTATTTAGCCCTTGACTGTGGAAGTGAGCTTTGAACGAGAACGGACTGTCTTTGCGAGGCCTGTGTCGTTTCTCCCTTTCAATGCCTAGAGTGCCTGATACACATACTGTACTGCAAGGACCTGGCTGGAGCGAGGAAGGTTCCTGGATTCCCCTCCGCCCCCTCCCCACCAGACCCTAATCCAGAGAATCCGGGGAGACGCCCCCTCCAGGGGGGACACAGTGCAAGGTGAAATGAAGAGCACAGAACCCAGATGGCCCAGGGCAGAGAAACCACTGGAACCGGAGCCAGGGACTTGGCTTAAGGTCTTGGCTCGGAGGCTAATTAGATCTTTGGGCAACGTTCCTGAAATCCGCTTGGCCTCGGCTTTCTCGTCCATAGAATGAAGGCGGTTGGCGCTCCGCTCTGGGGGTCCGCTCGACTTGGGTGCCCTCCAAGGAGCGGGGCTCTTCGGAAGACCCCCTTGAGAAAGCCGTGACGCCAGCCTCTGCCCAGATCCACTAACTGGGTCCACTGAACCCTACAGGTTTCACAGTGCTGAAGCGAGCCAAAGCATCGGCACTGGGGGACAAAAGGGAAAAAGCGAATCCATGCAAAACTGTTGCCTCACTCCCTCTAGGAGGTTAAGGAGTGAGAGAATTAAAATGTTGGCCTGCGTCTGAGCAAAGATCAAAGGTTCTGAGCTCAAAGGGATAAGGCACGCGCAGCATCTTAGTGTCTAAATAAACCTCTCCTGAAAAATTTTTTTTTTTTTTTGCTTTTTGGGTCACACCCGACAATGCACAGGAATTACCCCTGGTGGTGCTCGGGGGACCCTATGGGATGCTGGGAATCGAACCCGGGTCAGCTGCGTGCAAGGCAAATGCCCTCCCCGCTGTGCTATCGCTCCAGCCCCACCTCTCCTGAATTTTTAAGAGCACCACAAATATAGTCGACTGTATTGTCTGCAAACTTGGGCGATTTAATCAAACCCTAAGGAGACCTTTCCAGGGGAGCTCAGATTCACCCAAAGTACTGAGAACATCTCTAAAGGGGAGGGTTGCGGGGGAGAGTAATCAGTTAGGAAATGTTTTGTTCGGAAAGACCCAAGTCCGCGTTTCAGTCTCACGTTCTCTAAGGCCCAGTGGTAGAAGCACAAAAGTAGCATAATAAACCACAGATGCAAAACTATGATACACCTGAGAAATCTTCAGCAAAAGGTGAAGTCTGGGAAGGTGTGTGCCTATCCCTAGGAGAACAGTCACAATGGGACCAAGTCCCTCCTTCCGGGGGACAGTGGGTCACCAGGAAGCACAAGTGCATTTCCTAGTAACACCCAGCCCCACCTCCAACTTCTCCCTTGCACGATTTCCACAGACCTTAGGACTTGTATCTGTCACTCATATCCCTGCTTTCAATGCCCACGTCAGGGGGTGGGGCGGGGGTCCCTGAAGACTACTGACCTTCTTGTTTTAAGGACCTAACACAGGGCCGGGACTGTGATCGGATTCTCCCCTAAAAGCCACGGGGCTACATCCTTGGATGAGAGGAGCTGCGAGCTTCCAGGACCTGTGGGTCCCCTACTGGCGGATGGAGTCTCCTTGTCCAGCCAGCCAGCCAGCCTCCTCCCACAGCTGACTCCCGATTTCGACGACATCTGGGTGGTAACCGTAGCTCAAAGGGTACCCACAGATAGGAAAGAGAGCTTGCAAAAAAAGAAGAAAAAACGGTGCCTGGGAAACTGAAGAATTTCCAAGCAACCCCTTGCCAGCCACAGACAGGGGGGAAAAAAAAAGACTCCAGAAAGAAAGGAGACTGAAGCATAGCATAGAACAGAACATAGTTTCCCGAAATTCATTATACCAAATTCCAACTGAGAGTCTCAAGGAATCGGGCCGAATTCTGCCCAGATTATTTTGGGTCTGCAGAATGAGTGGTGCAGGGCACGCTTCTAAGCCCTGGCTAGCAGGAATTGGTTCAGAGTCAAAAAGTCCCATTTCACGAGGAGAGCCCAGAGTACCGTGCCTTGAAAACACTACTAGTAAACTAAATAGCAATTAAAAAATTTTTTTAAAATCACGGCCCTTAAGACAGAATGTTTTAAGAATTATCAAGAATAATACCAAAACGTTGACACTGCTACATAGAAGAAATTATTCAAGTATGCATTTGAGTAATTCTGCATTTTAATTTAACCCTTTGAAACATTAATCAAACCGTGGCTAATTATAGGAATTAAGGAATTAAACGATGGAATCTTCTAAAAGATATTATTTAAAAGGCAGTTTATACAATTACTTGTATAGATGTTTGCTTTAAAGAGGAAAACAGTTCTACTGTAATGAAAAGGGTCTTAGAAAATTAAATTAACAAGGGGGGACCAGGCTGATATGAAACTAAATTAGCATCAAATGCAAATTACAGGGTACTTAATGGTAGAAACAGGTGCAGAGAAGAGCCCTAAATGAGATAAATGAATAAAACATCCCTCTCCACAAATGTGGAAGCTGACACAAAGTCGATGATATGAATAATTCAGCAGCCTGCACACTGCTGTTGAGGTCAGCCTGCCTTGACCTTTGAAACAGGAAGTAAAATTCAGTTCAAATTTGAGTGACTGGAAATATAACAGTTATTTGTTTTTTTATATTAAAAAACCCACAGAATTTTTTTTAACTACAGTAACAGGAAATATGAACTACAGTTTGAAGTAGAGAGACCTTATAGAATCAAGGAATTTGTTAAACAAACAAAATACTGGATAAAATTTTTACAAACCATGAGTCAATATGGAAATCAAAAATGAGACAAAATGTACATACGTATATATTCGTACATTGTGTACAGATATATATGTACAAAAATCTATAACGTACATACATATATCGATACTCAGCTCACTGAATGAATGTCCTTTAAGAATGGATTTCTAAATGTTTATTCTTTTCCGTGTTGTTGTGTTGACTTCAGTGTAAAAATCGCATGCCATCTTTGAAATTCACCCACAGGAAGTTTATTAATAATGCAAACTCGCCTCTCATATTTGTCCTAATTAAACTAGATTTAAAGATTCTAATTCCTTCAACCCTTGATTTAATGTCGCCTCCCCCAAAATTAGTTTATCTTATAAAAAAATGTCATCCAGATTCTACAAGCACTTGCCTACCTGAACAGCGACCTCAGTTTCATGTGCCTTTTATGCTAGTTTTTTGCCCCCCCTCCCGCCCTTCTCTGCAATGCTTCAAAAGTTATGTTGTACAGAGTCGACTCGGAAAAGTCCTGTCCTCGTTTCAAATGGAAGTTGGCGTTGCCAGACATCCACATGCTATGACAACAGACCGATTTCTCCACGCTAGAAAGCCGACCAAACATCTCTGGTCGATTGCCCCCATCCTTATTTCACAGGACAGGACAAACGGAGCCGGGTAATGGCCGTTATCTCTGCCTGCCCACCGCTTCTATTAATGGGACCCACGACTTGCCTCTCTACCTTTCATCTATCGCTGGGGCTAGTCCGAAGAAAGAGTCTGCTGAAAGCTGAGCCTAATTTTATTCTCCAGACTTAAGAGAGGGCTACAGAGAGAGAGAGAGAGAGAGAGAGAGAGAGAGAGAGAGAGAGAGAGAGAGAGAGAGAGAGAGACGCAGATGTGCACAGTGAGGCCATCTCTGAGCAAGCAGTGATCAGGCAGGTCTGCCATTTGATTTCCAGGGGAAGAAACCGGAGCAGTGCCCCTTTTTAAAAAATCAGTGTTCAACAGAGGCAAAAATGCAGGGTGTGTTACTTAAAAAAAAAAAAAAATTATTATTATCCTACCAGCGCGATCCTCACCCCCCAGCTCGACATTTAATAAAGGGTGCTAGACCAAACACTGCTGATTTGGGGTTTGGTGTCGTGACCGACCCGGGAGAAGGTCTGTGTACCGAGGGGCTCCCCATTAAACCGGCCTCTGTGGAACCAGCTGGTTCTCATTTCAAAACAACTGGTTTCTCTATCCCCAAGTGCTAAAGAAAATAATCCGTGCGATCTATGGCTACGCACTTTCACAGACGCAGCAACGAGCATTTGATTGTGGAGATAATTAAAGTCATTCCTGGAACTTCCAGGGAGGGAGGGGAAAAAAGAAAAGGCAAGGGGGTGGGGTGGGGGAGGGGGGAAAAACGAACGAACGAACGAAGGGTCGGGGACAGTGTTGGAAATTCAACTGTGACACAGCACTGGGAGGAAGGTGAGAAGCCTGGGGCCCAGCAGAACCATCTCTGCTTCTGCTGGAACCAGGAGCCATATGGTAGGACCGGGCCTGGTCACTCATGATACACCACATGATCCACATGATGTGCTTTAAGGTTCCTTTTTTTTCTTTTTTTTTTTTTTTTTGCTTTTTGGGTCACACCCGGCGATGCTCAGGGGTGACTCCTGGCTCTGCACTTAGGAATGACTCCTGGCGGTGCTCAGGGGACCCTATGACATGCTGGGAATTGAACCCAGGTCGGCAGCATGCAAGGCAAATGCCCTCCCTGCCGTGCTATCGCTCCGAACCCAGTTCCATCATTAAAATAATAATAATAATAATAATAAATTTTTTAAGTTTTGAACTAAGTAAAATTGCCAGGGAGAAATCTACCTGAACTCATCTTCAACAGTCACTGTGGGCTGGTCTGAGAGGGTCTTAACACCAAGAGGAAAGAGAGAGAGCTGGTACCAGAGGGCTGAAGGTGCTTCACGGGGCCCCCAGGAGCACGTGGCTTGATTTTATTTTTACTTCATTCGTGTGGGATTTGGGGTTGTGCGTGGAGAACTCGAATTCAAACAGCCTGAGTGACACTTGTATGACATTCCCTGCAGATCTCACAGGCATTATATTTGGGGGTGGGGGAGATGGGGGCAGACAGACTGCAAAATGTGTAATCTGTCTCCCTGTGCAGAAATACCTGCTTTTAACAGGAAGAAGGCACCGGGCTCCAAGGAGGACGATTCGGGGCTTCAATTAACCTGATTAGTTCACGCGGCTCTCGGGAATGACACCTTATCTGGGAAATAAGGAAGAGCCAACTTCCTCCGGGAGGAGCCCCGAGAGTCACTAAGATGTGGCCTGTCACTGCACGCCCGTGGTCCCTTCCACGCTAGACTCGGGCAGGGGTGCCACCTGATTGGATTTGGCGTCCTAAGGACAGAAGGCTGGCTCCCCGCCGCCCAGGTGACCTGGGCAGGCCCCTTTCGGACAGAGGTGCCCCCACCTGGGGAGCAACTTCAAGCTCCTTCTTTCAGAGTCAGTCAGGCACATGATGGGATCGTGTGTTGGCATGGGAGGGGTGGGCCGGGACTAGGAGGATTGGGGGGTGGCAGGGAGGGAGAGAAATAGGCAGAGGCAGAGAGACCCCTCAGAGACCTCTCAGTGGCCAGAGAGCAGCGAGTTGTCAGCATACCTGCCTGAGAGAGAGGAAAAAGAAAGAAAGAAAGAAAGAAAGAAAGAAAGAAAGAAAGAAAGAAAGAAAGAAAGAAAGAAAGAAAGAAAGAAAGAAGGAAGAAAGAAAGAAAGAAAGAAAAAAAGAAAGAAAGAAAGAAAGAAAGAAAGAAAGAAAGAAAGAAAGAAAGAAAGAAAGAAAGAAAGAAAGAAAGAAAGAAAGAAAGGAAAGAAGGGAAGAAAGAAAGAGAGAAAGAAAAAGAAAGAAAGAAAGAAAGAAAGAAAGAAAGAAAGAAAGAAAGAAAGAAAGAAAGAAAGAAAGAAAGAAAGAAAGAAAGAAAGGAAAGAAGGGAAGAAAGAAAGAAAGAAAGAGAGAAAGAAAAAGAAAGAAAGAAAGAGAGAGAGAAAGAAAGAAAGAAAGAAAGAAAGAGAGAGAGAGAGAGAGAAGAAAGAAAGAAAGAAAGAAAGAAAGAAAGAAAGAAAGAAAGAAAGAAAGAGAGAGAGAGAGAAGAAAGAAAGAGAGAAAGAAAGAAAGAGAGAGAGAGAGAGAGAGAGAGAGAAAGACTTTAGATTCTTCAATCTGGAAACATTCAAAACAAAGGCAGAAACACGATTCCCACGTGGGGTCAAAGGACAGGAGATGACAGCGTCCCCGTCCCCGTGCAAAAACACAGCTTCCTCCCAGAGTGGGAGTGAAGGCAGCCAGCGGCCGTGAGGCCCCAGGATGAAACCCACGCCGAGGAACGGGCGCCTTAGCAGACCCTATTCTCCGGATGCGTCCGGTGAGCCTGTCAACAGCCGTGTATTTTCTTTTTTTTCCCAACGCGTGGCTCTGTGATTTACTTGATCAATTAAACAGTTAGGCAATGAGGGGATTTGCATGGTAATCGTGGGAAGATTAACATTTTTAAGTGTAACAAATTCAATATTCGATCTTACATTTTCGGGGTCTCATCCTTCTTGAGTGGCAGCGTCTCTGCACGCTCCTGGGCAGGTCTAAGGAGCCTGTCTGGAGGAGACCTCCAGACCCCACCCCTGCGTCCCTCGGATGGGGATGCACTGTGAGGAGCCAAGCCCTGCACTTCCCTGGGGCGTGGTCAGCCTCAAAGGCACCAGAGGGCCCTGGGAACAAAACTCCCGGACGGGAGAGGGCGTGCCGGCCTCTGCCTGCTGCCTGAATCAAGGTCTGGTGCCAAGGGCTCTCTGTGCAGTGCTCCCTCAAGCTCCACCCACCCCGAGAGAACAAGCAACAACCACTCCGGGGGGCCGTGGGGATCGCCAGGTCAAGAGCGAAGGGGCCTTGGGAGTTAGGGGCTGGGCCACCCTCCCCAGGTGACACTGGCAGTGCAGGGAGGGGGACCCCTCACCAGAGAGCCGTCTCCCCCAGGGCGTGCCCCGACAGCCCTCTGCTTCTGCTCTTCAAAGCACGAACTTTAAAAAGGTAACATCCTGGGAACTCGCGCCATTCCAGCTTATAAATGTTTTGGTTTTGGCTGTCAGGTTTGAGACGGGAAAGTTCCTGTGAGAGCAGGCGCCCCCATCTCTCTCCTACGCTCTCGTGTCCCCAACCGCCCCCCCCATCCACAAAGTGGAGGCGAAGTCCCGTGGGGTGAAGTGCTTGCCTTACACGGAGCTGACTCAGATGCTTCCCCAGAGCCACACAGGGTCCCCAGAGCACTGCCAGGAGTCAGCCCTGAGCACTGAGCCGGGAGTCAGCCCTGAGCACAGAGCCAAGAGTCAGCCCTGAGCACTACCAGGTGTGGCTCTAAAGTCAAACTGCGCAGAATACATAACAAGGCTCCACACACACTCACTCTCTCTCTCTCTCTCTCTCTCTCTCTCTCTCTCTCACACACACACACACACACACACACACACACACACACGTGTGGAAGGGCTGAGTAAAACCCCACCACAGTGAACCGGAAGACGGTCATCTTGTCTGTCTTCCAGGGGACAGAGAAATGGCTTGATGGGCTGAGAACGTCCTCTGCGATGCAGGAGGCCACCACAGGGTCCCCAGAGCACTGCCAGCAAGGCCCCAAAACCAAGGAAGAAAGCTGTGTGGCCATTAAGCAACAAAAAAATTAAAATAAAAAAAATCCATCCTCAGAGGCATCCATAACTTTACTCCACTGGCAGGATCACCCATAGAAAAATAAATAAATAACTGGAACAACATCTACATCTGATTACAAAGTTTTTAGTTTTCACTTTTAGCTAAAAAGACATCCTATTGAATGGGGGGGAAATACCCAGACATCACATCACTGTAGCACTGTCATCCCGTTGCTCATCAATTTGCTCGAGCTGGCACCAGTAATGTCTCCATGGTGAGACTTGTTGTTACTGTTTTTGGCATATCGAAGACAGCACAGGTAGCTTGCCAGGCTCTGCCACAAGGGCAAGATACTCTCAGTAGCTTGCCAGGCTCTCCAAGAGGTCACATATCCAAAAAAAAAAAAAGGATTCACAAAAAACCCAAAACACCAATATCCCCATTTAGAAACGGGGAGAGGTGATTAACAGGCGTTTCCCAGGAAAAGACACAGAGATGGTCAGTAGACATATGACTAACAGGCTCCAGAAGAAGACTTACAGGTGGTCAGTAGTCAGATGAAAAGTTGTGCATCCTTTATTATCATCAGGGAAATGCACACCATACCCGCAATGAGTTACCATTTCACACTGCTGAGAATGGCATCTGGGATGGACCAATAGCCCAGCGGGTAGGGCGTTTGCCTTGCATGCAGCCAACCCGGGCTCGATTCCTCCACCCCTCTCGGAGAGCCAGCAAGCTACTGAGAGTATCTCGCCCACATGGCAGAGCCTGGCAAGCTCCCCATGGCATATTCGATATGCCAAAAACAGTCACAACAAGTCTCACAATGGAGACGTTACTGGTACCCACTTGAGCAAATCGATGAGCAATGGGATGACAGTGACAGACAGTGATACAATGAGAATGGCATCTATTACAGAAAAATCTGACTAGAAACAACCAGTTTGGGTGGGAATACCATAAAGAAGGAATGTTTGTGGGCACTGTCTTATCCAGCCTCTATGGAAAATAATATGGACAGAGATACCTCAAAAAAGTTGGCCCACCTGTACCACCAGTGATCCTGCCTTCTGGCACCTTCCCCAAAAGATGGAAAAGCATTGATTCGAAAAGATTTATTCACACCCATGTTCACTGCAGCACTGAGAACAATAAGCCAAGATATAGACACAACCCAAACAGCCCAAGGACAAATGAAGAAGTTAACCACAGAGTGGAATACTACACAGCCATGATAAAAGATAAAATTTCTGTGATCCACTGCGACTTGAGAAGAACTCAAGAGTCTCCTGTTAAGCAAAATAAGTCAGAGGAAGGTCACTCATCTGTGGTATGTGTAACAGAGTTACAAAGGAAGGAATGGAAAATACTAAATGACAAACGCTTGGCCCATCTATTACAAAACTAAGATCACTGAAGTGGGGAAGGGAAGGAGTTAACTAGAGGGGACAGTGGTTGGGTGCCCTGTGCCTCTTTAGTGGTGCTGGGGTGCGAGTAATTGTGTACATCAGAACCACCAGCGCTAACGTTATTGTAACCATGTAACCATGCTGCCGAGGCCATCAGAAGAACACAGATACACTAACAGTCCTGGTAGAATACACGGGGCTCCAGCTGAGGGAGGGTCCAAGTACCTGACACAAGATGCTAAGCCTGGCATGTCAGCCCTCACAACTCTGCAAAACAGGAGTGACTTCAGCCACCTGAAAGATTCGGAAACTTCCAGAGCCTCTCAACTCTGAGCCTGCATCCTGGTCCTGGGCTCCTCCTTCAGGCAACGGACACCCCAAACCTGTATCTTTTTTTTTTTTCAATCCGACTCTGCTCTCCACCAGCTTTCTTTTGGATAAGTGCCAGCTGCCTTCCCCGGGGACGTTCTCATCAAACTGAATAAGGACACTATAGCTGCAGCCCCATGCCAGAGCTAGGTACCACATTTATATGTCACGCAATCATTATTTTTTAATCCCAAAGGCTGCATGTGAGGTCTGCAAAGAAAACAGTCTAGGAAAACCAGTGTAGTATAATACACAAAAATGGATAAATTGTGAGTATTAAAGAAAATAAGGCTACATGAAATACTGAAGAGAGTATTTTTTAAAAAATGGGGTGGGGGGCTGGAGCGATAGCACGGTGGGTAGGGAATATGCCTTGCACGCTGCCGACCTGGGTTCAATTCCCAGCATCCCATATTGTCCCCTGAGCACCACCAGGAGTAATTCCTGAGTGCATAAGCCAGGAGCAACCCCTGTGCACTGCCAGCTGTGACCCCAAAAAGAAAATAATTAATTGATTAATTAATTAATTAATTTTTTAAAAGTCTCAAGTGCCATTCCGATGTAAGAAGATGTTAGTCGCACTCAAGATTTGAGATTCTCTTCCAGTAACAGCGGTCAGGGATTCTGTTTGGTCACCGTGTCCGTTAGTCGGGACTGGAATGCTGGCCTCTGTGAGCACGAGTGGACATAAGCGAGCATCAATGGTCTCACTCCTGGCACCACAGAGAGGGGCCTTGGGCTTTCATAAATGATGCCGGGACATAGGCCACACTTTGCCGTGAGAACCCGGCTGCGGGAGAACATCGACATGGGCCAGAGACAAGGATGGGAGGAAAGACCCCGCCGAGCCCGGGGCCACTTCAGTCCAGCCCTGCCCGGCTCCCTGATACACACCTGGTCTCCCACACAGCAGCAGGGGGTCACTTCTGAGCACAGACCCAGAAACGACTCCGGAGCACCTGTGGATGTGGCCCAAACACCACCCCGCCAAAAATAAAAGGGGTTTTGGGGGGCTGGAGCAGTAGCACAGCGAACAGGGCGTTTGCCTTGCATGCGGCTGACCTGGGTTCAATTCCCAGCATCCCATATGGTCCCCTGAGCACTGCCAGGAATAACTCCTGAGTGCAAAGCCAGGAGGTAACCCTTGTGCATTGCCAGGTGTGACCCAAAAAGAAAAAAAAAGAGGGGGTGGGAAAGAAAGAAACCAAGAGTGTCCACCTACTGGAGAATGTGGGGTTTGGACGCAGTACATGAGAATTTTACAGAAAACCAGAAACTCTCCGCCAACTTTCTTTCCTAAGGAACTTCCTAAGAAATCGAAGGACTTAGCCGCTTTCCTCTGCTCCCTCTTCCTTCCCTCATGGTTGTGGTGGTGATCAGAGGCCACACAGCCAGGTTGCTTAGTGGCACACTGCAGTTGTGGTGCATGAACACGCCTAGTTGCAGTGCCTGCGGACGGCAGACTTGGTTGGGGCACTGGAGATCCCACCAGCGAGGCCGAGATTTCACCCTGTGTTATGAGGCCACGCTGCAGCTTCTTTCCTTCCGGCAAATACTCTGCTACTCGAGCCAACACAGATCCCCTCAGCCTTGTTTCTGTCTTTGCAATGAGCGCATGTGTGTGTGTGTATTTGCATGCACATGCATGGACTCACACATGGGTGATGTAATCAAACCTGGTGCATGTGGAAAATTCCTCAAACCAATCTTGTGTTTTCTGGGGAGACCCCAGCCAACGGCATCCAGCCAGAATGACTAAAGTTCCATTCCTGGGGCTGGAGCCACAGGGCAGTGGGGAGGGCGCTTGCCTTGCACGTGACCGACCCAGGTTCGATCCCTGGCATCCCATAGGATCTCCCAAGACCTGCCAGGACTGACTCCTGAGTGCAGAGCCAGGAGTAACCCCTGAGCATTGCTTGGAGTGACCCCAAAATAAAAGAAAAAAAGTCCTAGTTCTCAAATGACAGCTGAGAGGGCCAGGTACTGTCACTTTAGGGTGGGACAGGTGGGGAAGTGGTTTAACATTACACCCCTAAGACATATAAACATATACAGTCTTGTAAAAAAATTTTAATTAAGAAGCAAAAACCTTATTTTAGAATACTAACTACACTAGGCTGGACACAGCGGTTAGGTGTTTGCCTTTCACGAGGCCGACCCAAGTTCAATTCCTCTCGGAGAGCCCGGCAAGCTACCGAGAGTAGTTCAGCCCGCTCGACAGAGCCTGGCAAGCTACCCATGCATATTGGATATGCCAAAAACAGTAACAATAAGTCTCTCAATGAGAGACGTTACTGGTGCCCGCTCGAACAAATCGATGAGCAACGGGATGACAGTTAAACTAGGGTACCAATGAATGGGACCCATTAAGGAGGGGAAGAGTTCTCGATAGTTTTCTGCACTGATTATAGAATTAATTATTTAATTATAGAATTAAAAAAAAAACTTTTGCCAAATCCTGGTTGATTTCTTTTTTTTTGGAAAGGAAACTGCCCCGAGCCTGAACTGGGCACCCCCGTCTGTCCATCTGAGTCGGGACGCACCCCCCCACCCCCGCGGCACTGGCAGGGGGCCGGGTGAGCTCAGCAAGGGCCACTGAGATCTGGTCAGTTCCAATCCATCGATTAAAGAAAAGAAAAAGTGATTTCGACCTTTCGAGTATCCCATCAGGAGCTCAAATCACACGTTCCTGAGGGGCCCCTCCTGCCCTTCACTGGGCCCCTGGACCCCAAATGCCAGCAGTCTGTCCAGAGCAGGGGAGCTGAAAAGTACTTGAGGGGTCTTGATCTTGAGAAACAGAGAGCAGGTTGGAAGGGAGTCGGGGTGGGGTATTTTTTTTTTAAACCACTACATAAACCACCACCCATCACCCTGACATAAATCAGAAGCCGGACCATCTTGAGCAAACCCTCCCCTCACTGTCACCATGGCCTGGCCACACACACACACACACACACACACACACACACACACACGCACGCACACACGCCATGCACACACGCCATGCCCTTAGGATGCTCCCTTTAAGCCCTGCCCGGCACTGCAAGTGTTAAGGAAAACAATGAAAGAACAAGTAAGTGTACAGGGGAGGATTTACTGGCATTTACTTTTAATCTCTGGCCCTTTACTCTGTAGCTTATCGGGCCTCTGTCAGTGCTTTTTCCTCCTTTATATTTCATGAGGAGCCCCCCGTGTGGCTGGTGAGAGACAGAGCCCAAGTGTCTGTAAGCTTTTTGTCAGGTAAAAAGAGAAGAAAAAGGAAAGGAACAAGAGGAAAGGCAGAGCTGAGAGGCATCTATTAGATGTCACCAGGCTTTTGTATTCATGTCAATGATTCGGGATTAGAGTATTTGAAATAATCTTATTGAGAAGAATCAAAAGGCCCACCGAGCGAGAGGCTGCGCGGGACCATATGGCAAAGCCACGCACAATCTCTTATTAAAGATGTGTTGGCTAACACTATTACTTTATATTATATTACAGGACTATTGTGCCTCCAACAGTTAGTGGGATGGTTTAGTTACCGCGTGCCATTTTGGAGGTTATTGTGTGGGCTCCAACCGGAGGATTTGCCAGCTCGGCTAGTGCAGGCTTTAGAAGTGGGGTGTGTTTGGAAGCGAGGATGGAACTGCAGCCGAGCACTCCACCTTCAAAATAAAAACCCCCCAGAGCACACTGCACGCAGCCCCCTCAGCTGACTCTGAGAGAGGGCCGGGGATGACATGATTCGTTACATGAATCTACGGGCATTCTTTTCCCAGGAACCAAGAACACTAAGTTTCCCCTCTCCCCCCCACCCCCATGGAAAATATAGACAGGAGATCGGCTAGCTTACACACACACACACACACACACACACACACACAGACACACAGACACACACACACACACTCTCTCTCTCTCAGCTTCACACGTTAGCAGAATCAAGGCAATTAAAATTCTATTACAATAAGTCCTGTAACGATTAAAACCTTCATTTGCTTCTGCACAAAAGCTTGTAACTGGAGAAGAGTTTGCGAGGGAGATTTATCTTCATCTCCCTACACCTTCAAAGGCATCAACCACCCAGGACAAACCTGTACTGTTCACCATATTTCATTGATTGCAATTGGAGTATTTAGGTCACTTTTATATTGTCCCGGACAGTATACTGTTACTCGATTTGTAAAGGGGTGGGGGGAGGGCAGAGAGGGAACAGTCAGTCTGTTTCAGATAACAGAATGACCAGAGTCCCATCCTTTTTGTAGGCAAGAACCTCTAAATGGAGTTTCCAAATCAGCTCCGCTTTCATGAGTTTGTGGGGTGAAAGCGGTAGAGAGAAATGAGGGACATTTATCAGCTGAGAGTTGCGCTCAGAAAGGGTTCGGGTTTGGGTTGGTTTTTTTTTTCCCACTCTAAGCAACTTCTTTTAGAAAAGTAAAAGCAAATTTAATATACTGATATATTCTCATCACATACTGACTGTGCAAAGTTGCTGGATGACACACAGGGGACTTTGTGCTGCTTTTCTGTATTTTTCCAGAACTGTTACAAAAGCAAAGTTAGGACGCCGCGGGACGAAAAACCCCCACCCGGAGCTGACACCAGCCCGTTGCACACATGCTCTGCTGATTCTCTGAAGCTCCACTAAATACATTTCTTGGAAGCTGGTGCCATTACTTCCTTTACAGGAAAACCACTGCTGTTCATTATACAGTGTCTGCAGTGGTATTATACCATGTAGAAGTACTTTGCATTATGATATATTGTCAGCATATTTGAAATGCATTTTAATGCCTCCTGGTTGTGTATTTGGGAATGGCGGATGGCAAATGGAATGCAGGCTGCTATCAGCTCATTGTGGTCCTTGTTTTCTTATCCTGGCTGCAAACTGGTACCGGGGCGCACGTTATATTCTGCGTGGTATTATCGGATATGTGATAAAATTTAGAATGAGGCACTCTCCCATAAGTCTCATCACTAATAATCTCGGGTAAATTCCCACGGAGAAAACCAATGTTTAGAGACACCAGGGTTCATAAACACGGTACATTCATGCTCAGTGTCACTTTTGGGGGAAAGGCGAACCTCTCGCGGCAACAAGGGGGCGGCCATCACCCTGTCCCTGGGGCCTTCTCAGGGACACCTCCTCCTCCTCCTCCCATTCTCTCCCGCCACCAGCCACCACCGTCAGAACGTCAGGCTCCCAGAAGCCCAGGAAACTCGTTTCTGGCCCCGGGTGTGCCTAGGGCGCAGGTAGTGAGTCCCCCAGACCGTGCGGAAGTTGGTTCTGGTGAGAACCAGACGGAGGCGAGTTGGAGAAGCTGGAAGGTCAATGAGCTGAAGCCGGCCTGTTTCACTGTGCAACGGGGGCCAAAAGAAGCGGACTGATGTGAGTTTGGCCCTGGTAGTTTTCAAAGGTTCAAAACGAAAGATATACTTATGAGATTGGGGAGAGGGGTTTCCAGCCACTGGTGAAAGCTATGGGGAGGGGTTTTCCTGAGGCGGGGCCCACCTGCCCTCACAAATCTCAGAAGTGTTGATAGAGGCATTAGGGTCTATTCTAACCAACCAACGCAAAGGTGGTGGGGTTTTTTTGTTTGTTTGTTTTAAGAACACAACTAGGGGGACCTGAGCGATAGCACAGCGGGGAGGGTATTTGCTTTGCACGCGGCTGACCCGGGTTTGATTCCCGGCATCCCAGAGGGTTCCCCGAGCACCACCAGGAGTGATTCCTGTGTGCAGAGCCAGGAGTAACCCCCAAGCTCTGCCGGGTGTGACCAAAAAAAGGAAAAAATAGAAGAACACAAATAGGGGGTCAGAGAGATGGTACAGCAGCTATGGCATCTGCCTTCCGCACAGCTGACGCAGGCTCATTCCCCGCACTACACATGGTTCTCCATGCACCACGAGGAGTGAATCCCACATGGAGAGCCAGGGGTAAACCCTGCACGCTTACTCCTTTGGATGTGGGCAGAGGGGAAAAGAAAGAGAAGAGAAAGAAAAAGAAAGAAAGGAAGGAAGAAAGGAAGGAAGAAAGAAAGAAAGAAAGAAAGAAAGAAAGAAAGAAAGAAAGAAAGAAAGAAAGAAAGAAAGAAAGAAAGAAGGAAAGAGAAAGAAAGAAAGAAAGAAAGAAAGAAAGAAAGAAAGAAAGAAAGAAAGAAAGAAAGAAAGAAAGAAAGGAAGGAAGGAAGGAAGGAAGGAAGGAAGGAAGGAAGGAAGGAAGGAAAAGAAAAGAAAATTATATCCTTATTCCCAAGTGCTGCAACTGTTTCTGTAGCATACAAATGAATACACGTATTATATAAACACGCTGAGGTCAGTCTAAGAAACCCACGTAGGGAGAAGACGACGCTGCACTCCAGTGCCAAGTCCCCCCATTGCGTCTCTGCTCCTTACGTTACAGGATGGATCTTGAATTAAAACTGTCTGCCTCGGCTACACGTACCGCATGGAGGAGTCCGGGTTTCACCCGGGCACCACACGTGTCCCCAGCACCACCAGGAAAGAAGCCTGCGGACAGAACTCGGTGTAGACCCTCAGCCCCGTTGGCTGTGGCCCCAAAGCCAGCACCAAACCATTTCTAGGTTGCTTCCCTGACCAAGCCCAACATGAGGAAGTTTATCTGTCTCTGTGATGCGTGACGCAAAATCGACAGGTCAAAGAGACATTCTAGTAGGTTCCCCCCAGAACATTCCCCTTCAGACACTACTCTGGGGTTTTTTTTGTTTGTTTGCTTTTTGGGTCACATCTGGCACTGCACAGGGGTCACTTCTGGCTCATGCACTCAGGAATTACTCCTGGAAGTGCTCAGGGGACCATACGGGATGCTGGGAATTGAACCCAGGTCGGCAACGTGCAATACAAACACCTTCCCCGCTGTGCTATCGCTCCAGCCCCACACACTACTCTTGAAAGCCCACTCAAAAATTAGTTTCATCTGAAGAGAAGTTATCAAGAGGTGGAAGATCTTTTTTTTTTTAAACATCCCAGAGAAAACAGACAAGGCATTTTTTTTTCCTTTACATAAGAGGGAATCTGTGGGTTAGTGCGGCCTCAGGAACAGTGTTCCAAACTAAGTTTTTCATGTAAACTAAGTTTTTCATGTCACAGTGCATGCGTGTTGGATTTCGTGGTGGTTTTGTTTTTCAGGTTTTTGTTTATTCTTGGGGGGGGGGTCACACCCAGTGGTGCTCAGGAGTTACTCCTGGCTCTGCACCCAGGAATTACTCCTGGAGGTGCTCAGGGGGCCTTATGGGATGCCGGGGATCAAACCCAGATCGACTGCATGCTGGGCAAACGCCCTCCCTGCTGAACTATAGCTTCATGTGCTGCTGTGTTGTGTTTTTTTTAAAACCTATGCCCAACTTCACATTCCAAACACAGAAGTGGAGGGATTCTTAGAAATGGAAATGACAGCAAGTCTGTGAAAGCCACAGGAACCAAATGCCCCCTTCCCTTAGACTTACAAATCTGTGCTTCTCCTGTTGGTTGTGGGGGGGAGGGGCAAATGGGGATGACTCTGATTTCTAGTTTACTCCCAGAGCCACCGTGTATCTCGGAAGGACCCGGTCTCGGTTCGTGGAGAAGTGGACGGCTCCATGAAGAGAAGTTTTGCCCAAACTCTGCCAGTTCGACTCAAAGAGAAGAGGCAGCCTGGACTGCTCAGGTGCCAGGCACCAGAAAAGGAGGCAGCCGTCCCAAACTATGTCTCCCTACTCAGTGCTCGGACCATTCTAGCACCCAGCCACACCCGTGTCTGCGGCGAAAAACTAGAAACGCAGGAACCTAGAGCTGTTCCCGGGCCCGGCCCGCTGGAAGGGAGCAAGGGTCTGCCTACAGCACTCAGGGTGGTCGAGAGGGATTTGTGATGTCATCCAGGTCCCTCCCATGGCTGCTCAAAGGACATGCAGTGAGTCGAGGGGAAGAAAATAGACCAGTTTGTGAAGAGAAAAAAAGAAGAGTTCCCACCGGGAGGGAAAAGCTAACCCACTAGCTGTGTTCGTCAAGAACACAGAAAACAAGGGCTGGAGCGATAGCACAGCGGGGAGGGCATTTGCCTTGCACGTGGCCGACCCGGGTTCGATTCCCAGCATCCCATATGGTCCCCTGAGCACTGCCAGGGGTAATTCCTGAGTGCAAAGCCAGGAATAACCCCTGTTCATCGCTGGGTGTGACCCAAAAAGCAAAAAAAAAAACCAAAAAAAAAAACCCACAGAAAACAGAAACGGTTATAAATTTGGGGGAAAACTGGGTTCGCATCCAGACTACCCTATGTGACTTTTGTCATTATCATCTTTTCTGATTCTTACAAAGTAAACCTAATTATGTGCCTCCCTCATTAGTCTTCCAGAAAAATTAGCACAGCTTATGCTAATTGCTACTGCAAAATTTAATAAACTCGTTGAAATGGGAATAGTCTAATGAGGTTTTATTTATTGAACTAAGATAACTCCAAGGAAAAAGGTTAGGACACGGGGCTAGCCAACGTGGTAATAAAACTACAATTTATTCAATTTCTAAACATGAATTTTATTGCGAACCTCTTCAATTCAAATAGGAGTTACTGTGTGAATATGTTAAATCAATCTCCACCCTAATTCAATAATTGCAAGTCATTTCTTTTTTTTTTTTTTTTGCTTTTGACTGGAACAATCATCACCGCATAGAACCCTCTACCTCGACGATAATGAAATCCGCGCTTATTAGTTCCTGTTCATCAACTATTAAACATAACATAGATGAGTCCGCCCCGGTCCACACTGTCCAAATATCTGGATCATCAGCCACAGGCTGCGTTTCATCAATCTCCATCAGACAAGTTGGCAACGGGCAGGAATACGGTCTGGCAGTGAATGCCAGATGCCCACTTTCTACCCAACAGGAATTTTCCGCAAACTTTTTTGAAGGGGCTTGATAAACAGTCCCAAGTGGGAAAAGAGTTGGGGTGGGGGCAGGCGGGGGGGGGGGGGGTGTCAGTGTTTCCAACTTTGTTGTGTACGAAGAAAAGAAAGAACGAAGTGGAAACCCGTTTCCCAATGACGGCGGCGGCGGCCGGCAGCTGCTGATTTTTTGCTAATCCCACTTTTGGGCCTGCCCCACCGACACCACTGGGCCCACCAGCCGTCAATAACACAACACGGAGCAGATTTCACCCAGAACGAACTTGGCGGGTGCTGTCACCGTCTGCCCAGAAAGTCTCTCCTACCTCGCCTATAAATAGTTTTCCTGAATAACCACTGCAAAAAAGTCCTCTGACCGATAAAAATAGCAGTGTTCTTCCCAAACCCGAAGGACAAGCAGAGGTAGATGCCTCAAAGGTGGCTGTGTGGAATGTTAACCAGGGTGGCCTTACACACGGCTCTGTGACTGCGAGGTGTTTGCATCTTGTAAAAACAGTCACTGCTGCGACTCCGCGCAGGCCCCATAACCTATTTTTACAAAATAGGCAGTGATCCGCAGCCGTAAATCTGAAAGCAAGTCAAACGCAAAGCACGTAACACAGATATTATGCAATAGGTAATATAGGATCAAATTGGAAACTGAAATTCAAATACGGTTGCTTCCCCCCCCACCCCTTTGCAGCAATTCTATGGGATTGAGAGAAAAAAAAAAATCTTTTCTATTTTGCCATTCCTTGTGTAAGTTCTTTTCTTGTTGTTATTCTCTTCCCTCATTGTTAAAATGGAAGTTTCACAGATCAGCACAGACAGGGCTGGGTGCTTTTAAAACCTTTAGCAGACTTGAAGGACAATTAAATTCCGAAAACTCCGATGCAAATAGAAATTGCTAAATGGAATTTTGCATATCAGCTGGTCTCGCTGCTTAAGAAGACAGTTCGCAGGAAAAGAGTGGCACGCAGGGGCGAATCAATATGTCAGGGGTTTGCAGCCGCTCTTACAGGGCGCCTCCTGACACACCCAGATCAGCTACACGGCATTTTCTCTCCATCAAACCGAGAAGGGGGGGAAATGAAAAGGGTAAGTGTCCTGGGTAATAGCTCAAAAGCCACCAACAGTCTAAAGTGCATACTTATTTTTGCCTAAACTGTTTGAACTCCCCCCGCCGAAAGCAGGTTTTAAGTACCCTACTGGAACAGATGCAAGGCGGCCCCGAGCAGCCACACTAATGCAGTGCAGGTAACACAATCCTGTTTCAAACGCACGGTCCGGCTAATTACAGCGCTGCTGAGTCAAGTTTCTTAGGCCATTGCAACCCACAGGAGCAGGTCAAAATCAAATGTTATTCAAACCACAGTCGTATCACCCTTCTGTATCAGAGTCCCCGGCTTCAAACCCAACCAAGAACTTAAAAGCTTAACCCATTCACAAGCAAAAAAAAAAAAAAAAGGAAAAAGGAAAAAAAAATTGTGTTTTGTGTGTGGCTGGTGGCAAGAGAAGGTTCATCATCTAAACCTACATGGTGGTGGCCGGAAGGGGGGGGGGAGGATGGGGGGAGGGGGGGTGCACAAAACGAAATGCTTTGAGAGTTTCAAAGCTGGGGGGAGCTGTGTTCTGGGCTGATCTTTTAGATCAGAACCCTCTTTAAAAGAAGAGTAGGGAAAGCTTACATTGGAAAAATAAACTAAACTAAAATAAAAGATAAATGGCATTGTGAAGAGGCGCATTTAAGCGAAACCAGTAGCGTAGGACCCTCATTTACTTTCGACCTTCTTCATTTCAAAATTTGTTTTCTGAGAACTACAAGAAAGGCCCATCTGCTCTCGGGGGCAAGAGTGCTCTGACCCCCAGGCCGAGGGCCGCATCCCTCCGGCCTCCGTCCACCTTTGTTCACCTTGGAGTCAGCGGATTTCTGCCCCTTCATCAGAGGAGAGGACGTGCTTTTAGGGAATACTAGTGAGAGATACTGAAGTATCTGATTTCAATGTAAACTTGATAAACCGACTTGGCCACCAAAATTCTATGAATCAAATCGATCATCAAAATTTCCCCACAAATTCTGAAGACACAAATACATTTCCGCGCCACTGAAAAATGTTTAAGGCCTCCTCCCCCACCCCCCCCCCAACCTCTCCCCCATTCACACACGCAGGAAGGTGAAGAATCAAAAAAAAAAAAAAAAACCAATAGAGTTAGGCTGGTTGTTTTGTTTTGTTTTGTTTTGTTTTGTTCTGGGGGGGAAAGGGTGGTCTTTGTAGGGGACTCAAAAATCAGTGTTACCAACCTCACTCAACAAGGGTGTTAAATTTCTCAATGAAGGATAAGTTCGTCCATCTTATTTGCAAGATTCTTTCCCAGCTAGTTCATTTCCTCGTTGATAACTGACAGTCTCTATAAACCTTCCAGGCCATTTAACTCTCAATGAGTAATGCTACATAACAAATGGTTTATCATACATGTTTCCATACAATGAATTTCAATAATTAAAATGTAAAATGAATATTTGGAATGCAACTTTGCATAATATGCACACACACTGACTTGAAATTACACTGAACAACTAAAACAGATTTATTGTTCTACCGTGATTTACTTTGGTCATGTCAGATTAGTAATATGGATCTGTTTAAAAACACAATAATTAAGACAAGCAGGATAAATTAATCAACTTACAATATGGTCTGAGCTCCTATCAAACCCGGGAAATCACAGTAGAAAATCCTGGTTCACAGATCTCTTTAAGGCGGCTTTTATGCATAAATAAAACCTTAAAATGTAGATGGATTACGTCCAACAGAACTACTGTAGCTAAAAGTGATAATGATTCAAACATTTTTCAAATAAAAGTTAAATATTTATAAGCACCCAACCACATTTCATAAATCACAAACTATTATTATTTTATTTCTGAAGCTTCCTGGCACAGCGTGAGGACTGAGCCACAGAAAGTCAGGAAAGAAGGGGGGGGGAAAGAAATAAATAAATATTCCTTTAAGGAGCATGAATCAGACACAAAAACCAAAGCCATCCGAGCAAACAGGCCTCTCCAAAGAACATTCCGTGTGGCTTTCCCAGGCTCATCCCCGGTCGGGCCGCGTTCCCAGCCCGAGCCCCCGTGAGCGTGACCGACACGAGGCAGGTGTTTCATTATAATGAGGAACCCGAGTCCAGTGAAAGTCGAGTGGTCCCTACCTGTCAATTATCACTGGATCTGAGGGAGTCTCATTTCGGTTGCCACAGCTTTTCTTGTCACAACAGCGGCTGTGGAGCAAAAAAAAAAAAAAAAAAGAAAGGATTTAGTACAACCATTACAATGCAAAAAATCATCGTTTAGGCCGAGGGAAAGGTTCAGATTGCTGGGGGGGGGGCGGGGGGCATGGGGGGGGGATGCTAGAATTACCACCGAGCCATACCTGGCAATCAACGGATCCCTGCCACGGAAAATTCTATTGGGGTCACCTATGGGTTAATGGCCAGGCTTAACCTCTCCCGGTACACGGCAGGCAGGGGGGAGTGGGGGTGGGGAGTTGGGGCGGGGGGGTGTCCTGGAGGCCACCGGGCCGGCCGCTCGGCACTGCCGCCAGCCAGCAAGCCAGCCAGCCAGCCAGCCAGCGTGGGACTGGGCGAGCCCGCAGGGAGGTGCGTGACGAGGAGAAGGTTCTGGGTGGTGGTGGGTGGCTCCAGCGTTCTTCCCTCGCGATCCCCCAGAACGGGGAGCACCAACGCGTCAGGAACGAGCCCGCAGCGGTTTCTCTCCCCCCTCCCCAGCCCTGTTCCTCCACTTTCTCTTGATGGCAGCTGTTTTCTCCAACCACAGACTTTCCCCCAGCCTTCAGGGCTGGGACTATTTGCTTGTGAACCACGAGCGAGGCGGAGAGAGAGGAGAGAGAGAGAGAGAGAGAGAGAGAGAGAGAGAGAGAGAGAGAGAGAGAGAGAGAGAGAGAGAGAGAGAGAGGAGAGAGAGAGAGAGAGAGAGAGAGAGAGAGAGAGAGAGGAGAGAGAGAGAGAGAGAGAGAGAGAGAGAGAGAGAGAGAGAGAGAGAGAGAGAAACAGCCTGAAGTGCAGGACAGGGAGACAAGGTTAGGGAGAGGGGGAAGACACCCTCCCCTACACACACACACACACACACACACACACACACACACACACACAGAGTCCCCTGGCGCGGCCAACCTGCACTTGGCCACGCGTGGGTGCTCCTGAGAGTTACAGACCCAGCGCCCATGGGCTGCAGGGGTCTTAGCACAGAGAGGAAGCAGCCCCCGGGCGAGGAAGGCACCCATCAGCGATTCCCACCCAGCCGTGACCTCGGGGAGGCCCGGCTTCTCTGAGCCGCCAGGCCGCTCGAGAGGGGAAACGGACTCAAGTCTTAAACATGACCCAGGGGGGCAGCAAGCAGCAAACTGGGCATCTGAGAGCGGCATGCATGTCAGAAGGGGTCTGTCCACACCCAGGCACTCGCATTAAAATCCTGATCTGACAAGTCAAGGAGGCTGGGAAGTTACAGTCTACGGTGTATTGCTAATATGCCCTTTCTTGTATATATGCACTCTCTCTCTCTCTCTCTCTCTCTCTCTCTCTCTCTCTCTCTCTCTCTCTCCTCTCCCTCTCTCTCTCTCTCTCTCTCTCTCTCTCTCTCTCTCTCTCTCTCTCTCTCTCACACACACACACACACACACACACACACACACACACACACACAGCCTAAATTTAGAGCTTCTAGAGAGAACCAAACACCCAGATTCATTGTCAGGACCCAGAATATTTCTCTGCAGAGGAAGACTTTCGCCAAAGTTGGGAATCGTCTTTCTGGCATGTCTTTGAGAAGAGAGTTTCCAAGGTCTCCATGCTGATTCAGTCCATCCCTCTCCCATCCTCAGATGGTCAAGGGTAAAAACGCCTCTCCCAAGTCAAAAATCCCAACTAAATGCCCCCGCCCCTACCTGCACCCCCTAGGCCTGGCAGCCCGCCTTCCTGAGGCCCAGGAAACTGTTACCCTCTGGACCCAAGGTTGGCCCGGACTCAGTAAGGGCGAGAAAGCCTCCAGTATCCCGATATCTAACAGGCAGATGGAGGAACAAGGGGAGGAGAAGTAGTTGAAAGTCACATTAGAAAATTATTTAAAAACTCAACTTTGGGGCTGGAGCAATAGCACAGCGGGTAGGGCGTTTGCCTTGCATGCGGCTGACCTGGGTTCGATTCCCACCATCCCAGAGGGTCCCCTGAGCATCGCCAGGAGTCATTCCTAAGTGCAGAGCCAGGAGTCACCCCTGTGCATCGCCAGGTATGACCCAAAAAGAAAAACTAAAATAAAATAAAATAAAAACTCAACTGTTATCCAGAATTCTGACCCCTGACCCTTAAGTTTCATAGCCTCAGCGAAGAGTGGAATAGTGGGGCCAGAGCAGTAACACAGCCTTGCCCGGGTTCGAGCCCCAGCTTCCCGTAAGGTCCCCCAAGTCCTACCGGGAGTAACTCCTGAGTGCAGGCCAGGAGGAACCGCTGAGCATCACTAGCTGTGGCCCAAGAACCAAACAATCAAACCAAGAAGAGAGTGGAGTGCTCTGGAGCGCCGGCTCTGGACACAGATTTCCCACCTGTGTCAACTCAGCCGAGCACGCCATCTCCTGATCTCTGTCGGCTGAGCTCTGAGACGAAACAACTGCCGTCCTTTGCTTTATGCAAGTTCTGTTTGTACCTCTTCATCTTTACAGAAGACCTGCCCAGGTACCTGTTCTCATTAACCAAAAGGAATCGAAAAGGAATCTTTTTTTTTTTCTTCTTTTTGGGTCACACCCGGCGATGCACAGCGGTTACTCCTGGCTCTGCACTCAGGAATGACTCCTGGCGGTGCTTGGGGGACCCTATGGGATGCTGGGAATCGAACCTGGGTCGGCCACGTGCAAGCAAACGCCCTACCCGCTGTGCTATCGCTCCAGCCCCACAGAATCGGAAAGGAATCTTTCGCTGCGTCTATGGCCCAAGTCAAAGGAGGACAGGTGCGTCCAGTGAGTGCAGGAGACAGAGACAGCAGGAGCACAAACAGAGGAGCATCCCCAGGTTCTTTCCTGGAAACCGGCGTGGGCACCCACCGCAGTCCATGGGGCTGTCATCTCTCTGGCCTTTCGGGAATTGCTTTGCGAGGGCTGTCTGATGTCCCTGTCCCTGCTTGGGCTGCATCTGTTGTGATTTTTTTGGCTTCTGGGTTATTGGGCATCCTTTCACAGGTTATTGAATGGGTAGGGGGTTGCAGAGAACGCTCAAAAAAAATTCTTCTCTAAGACAACCCCGAGTGCCTGCAGAAGATGCGGTATCTGATGCACCATGGACCACTTCCTGGCTGAGTTTTTTTAAAAAAAAAAGTGGAGCCTTCCCATTTCCGGCAACGTGGATGAATTTGGGATTCCACGGCGTGAAGTTGGAAAGACAAAACTCTGTACGATCACCTCCCGCGTGAAGTGTTGGAGCAACAGATGCCACCAAACACTTAGAGAAGCTGACCCGAGACGGTTCTGATGCCCAGGGGTTCCTTCTGGCTCCGCATGCAGGAGTCACTCCTGGCAGGGCTTGGGGGTCCCTGTGGGATGCCAGGGATCGAACCCAGGAAACCTTCAGCAGGCAGAGTGCTGTGGGGAGGGGGAGGACGATGCGAAAGGGAGAACGCAGCCCTGTCAGGGGGCAGGGGCAGTGCGCACGCCTGCCGTGCCACGGGGAAAGCTCCCGCCCACTCCTGGCACTGGCACACAGCAGCCCCTCAGTTGGGCACGGTGTCCCGGCCCCCACGGGCAACAGGAACAGAGAACTGGTCTCTCGCAGGAAGCCCGGGACAGCCAGGGGACACGGGGGCACGGAGAAGGGACGCTGGAATCGCTTGTAGCCTGAAGCCCTGCCACTGTCTCCACGGGAAGTCGTGGTACCTGGCATCATTTGGGGGGAAATGTTCCCGTCCAAATGGCAGCGCAAAGCCGGAGCAACAGCTCAGGTGGGAAAGGCGCCATCTCCCCCTTCTCCCCTTCTGCCTTCGCTCTTCAAGTGAGCGTGAAGGCAGTGCAAGGTCCAGGTGGCCAGCTGGACTGTGACCTGCCCTCCCTGCACACACACGCACACACAGTGGCACTTCCCAAGTGGCATGAAGATGACTGGGGACTAGTGTCTTCTTCTCACACCACCTGATTCTTCTGTGCCCCCCACCCCGTCCCCTGCCCTGCCCTGCCCTGCCCCCACCCCCTGGACTTCTCCAGTGACATGGCACCTGGTCTGGGGCCTCCATACCTGTCTCCCTTCCATGAACAGTCAGAGCCATCTTTCTGGACCCTCAGGGACACTCAGGGACCCGCCCCGTCACCGGGACCTGCGTTTCTGCCTCCCCTCTCATGCTGTCTTTCCCCTCCCGCCCCCACCCCTGCAGCCCAGATGCTTCACCAAGAAAGGAAGTATGGCAGGAGGCCTGGGGCAGAACGAGGAGTGGTGACTGAGGACTGAACTGAGGGCTCGAGGGAGCTCCGGGGGCCGGGCACTGTGCTTCACATGCTGAAGACAAGGGTTTGATCCCGGGTGGGGCGGGAGGGGGGTGTCCCCCAAACTCAGCCAAAAGTGATGTTGAGGAACCAACCTAGAGTAACCCTGGGGATGACCCCAAGCAAAGATTGACAGACATCAAGAATGAATGTGCTAGACAGTGGAGGGCGGGAGGGGGGGTTGCAGCGGGGAAGGTGACAGATAACAGAAGCTGAGCCGGCCCTCTGAGCAAACACCAGCCCAGCCCAGCTACGACAAAACACCCCCCTCCCCCAAGCAAGCGGCACACCATGTCCAGAGCTGCTCGCTTGATTCAGGTGCTGGACTGGAAAGAGAACTTGCCCTGAGAGCAGGTAGAGGCCTGAGCTGGGGTCATTGTCACCCCCACCCCCGCCCCCTCTCTCTGAGCCCCACAGAGCCAGGGAAAGAGGCAAATGTGAAGGCGGAGGGAGGGGCGGAGTCGACGACAGAGAAGAAATGGGGTCCCTGGTCAAGGAGAGAAAGAGAAACAGAAGAGAGAGGAAGTCATGGGGGTGGAGGAGGGTGGGAGGCAGGGTGCCTGCTTTGCATGCGGCTGACCCGGGTTCAATCCCCAGCATCCCATAGGGTCCCGGGAGTGATCCCTGAATGCGGAGCCAGGAGGAAGCCCTGAAGCATGGCAGGGTGTGGCCCCAAAACAAAAACAAACAAAAAAAGAAGAAGAAAATAAAGAAAAGGAAGTGGAAGTCGCTGAGCACCTCCACAGGTGGCTACAGCAAAGGACAAGAGGGAAGCCAAGAGGCTTGGGCGGGGCCGGGGCACCCACCACGGGGCACCCGTTCTCCACAGGAGGCCTGGATCCACCTCACGCCAAGGGTGGCACCTGAAACAGTGAAATGCATCCACCCGAGGCATGTACGTCCACAGGGAGGCAGAGGGCCCCTATAGCCAGGGAGAGGGAAGGTGGGTGCGCCACAGGCCAGTGGAAAGGAGCACACACCACACCGGAAGGAGAGAAAAATGGAATTGCAGAAGAGAAACCAATGGCATGGTGCTGCTTCTGGAAGGAAACGGAAGTCGGGGGGAAGGAGTGGGGGAGAGAACGTGTCCCAGGAGGGTTCCCACGCTCATGCGATGCAAATGTCTGCACAGCCAGAGCCTCGGACGGGCTCCCAAGCATCCTTTTTCTTTTTGGGTCACACCCAGCGATGCTCAAGGGTGACTCCTGGCTCTGTGCTCAGGAATTATTCCTCGCGATGCTCAGGGGACCCTATGGAATATTGGGGACCAAACCCGGGTGGGCCGAGTGTGCAAGGCAAACGCCCTCCTCACTGTGCTATCGCTCCGGCCCCCTTCCCTAGCATCTTGTCCCACTCAGCTTTCTTGCCCACACTCCCCACGCCCTATTCTACAGGTACTTGTGATCCTTTTCTGACCGGAAGAGAAACACCACGGGGACAGGATGTGGGATGGTTAGAATCTCCTCTCTGCTGCCAGGACAGACGCCAGAGGGGAGCAGGCTACCGTGAGAGGGCGTTTTGAATGAACCTACAGAAACTCTAAGGCGTGGCCCGCAGGGAAGATCAGAAGGCTTGGAAACGTCTGCTCTGGGTGGTGCCTGGAGGCATCTCCCCAGGAAAACACCCAAAAGGCTGGCCGGGGGTGGAGATCGGCAGTAGAGCAACAGCGGGGCCCCAAGTCCAATCCCAGAGCTGTCACATCGGAGAGACCTAGAAGTGACTGTCCAGGGAGAAGGCAGGTCCATATAGGTGACCCCCCAAGAACCAAGACAAGCAAGGATGGGTAGTCCTAACTCATGGCAGCCTGTCTGGTCCAAGAGTACTTCCCTCTTTTCTCCTGCATCACAAATCTATCTTTTCTTCCTGTGTGAGAAGGGTCGAGAAAAGGGAGCCCAGCCTGCACCAGACACAAGACGGGCCTTACCCAGAAAGAGGAGCTGACAGTGCGTTAGTGCCCTGGGCGGAAGGCGGAAGAGGATACAGTGAACACATCAGGCCCAGGAAGAGCAGATGCAAATACCCTTCAAGGGCAAAGTGACCGGGCTGATGAAAGAAAGCACCATGATAATTACGTCCTCGTTACTGGGTACCTAGGGAGCCTCATCCATTGAAATGAGGCTTTGTAAGTCCCTGCTGGGTGTGGCAGGCACTGTACCAGACCCAGACCTGGCACCTGCTCCCCAAAGCAGAGAGGCGTGGGGTACACGGGTGCAGACCGGAGGGGCTGGTTGGTTTTTGTTCTGTTCTGTTTTGTGTTTTTGCTTTGTCAATTCCTTTCGAGTATGGAATCATGTGACAGGCAGCCAATCACTGGAGCAGACACCCGCTATATCCACTGAAGACCCCCACTGTAGTCCCTCCTGGACCAATCTCCACACGGGACCCTCTCCATGCCAGGGGACCCAGCATGGCTGGCCTGTCTCGCTCAGGTGGGCTAAAGCACAGCTCTGACAGTCAGGGTGACAACTAGTTCCTAGGACTGGAACCCGCGGACCCTCTTCATGGGACACATAACAGCTTCCAGAAAGCTGAGGCTGCAAAACCTGAAGAAACGCATCCTCTGGGGCAGGAGGGAAAGGACAGCGGGGTTGGGGGCACTTGCCTGGCACGCGGCTGATCCGGGTTCCACCCCTGGCATCCAATAAGATCCCCCGAGCCTCTGCCAGGAGTGAACCCCGAGCGCAGAGCCACGAGGGAGCCCCTGAGAGGAACCCCTGAGCACCTCTGGGTGTGGCTCCAACACAAAACCAAAAAAAAAAAAAAAGTCGCAGACAACAGTTGTCTACTTAGTCACAGAGGCTGCGAGAGGGAGGTTCGGGTCAGCCCCGGCCTTTGGAAAAGTCCCCGTGAGCCCCTTATTTTTCGCCAAAGACCACTGCAAGTACCTGGTTTCCGCTGCAGGGGAGAGATCCAGAGAAGTTACCACCCGAGACGAACATGCGCCACGTGCCAAGAAGCACAAGACAAGCAGCTCCTAGAGCAGATCCCATCCCACGCACCTGGAGCCGCACAGGAGGCTGTGCGGCCCCGCCCCTTTTTGGGTGGCCCCGCCCCCTCCACACAGCCCCGCCCCCTCACGAGCAGCCCCGTCCCTCCCCACTGGGTCTGGCCCCTTCCCCATAGCCCCACCCTTTCACGTGCAGCCCTGCCCCTTCCCGCTTGACTCCACCCTTTTCGTATGGCCCCGCCCCTTTCTACACAGCCCCGCCCCTCCCCATGCGGCCCCACCTCTTCCCCGTGGCCCCGCCTTTAATATGCAACCCCCGGACCCCTTCCTATATGACCCTCCCCTTCCCGCCTGGCTCTGTCCCTTTCTGCACAGCCTCGTCCCTCCCAACGCGGTTCCGCCCCTTTTACGTGACCACGCCTCTTTATTTACAGCCCCGCCCCTCCCATAGTGACCCCGCCCCTTTCCGGTATGGCTCCGCCCCCTTCCTGCACAGCCCCGCTTCGCACAGGCGCGTGGCGGCTCGTGCGACTGGAGGTGCACAGGTGTGAGCCCCATGGGCACAACTGCGCACGCCCGCCAGCGGCTCTCTGCGTGCGGCTGGGTTCTGTGCTTGGGGTGCAGACTGTGCAAAACTATGGCCCTAGGAACAAATGCCCGCTGTTTGCCCGCTGTACGGCATCTCGGAAGGTTTACTCGGAAACGTGCTGCTTGCAGAGGGGTCTGAGGGGTCTCATGCACAGAGAGTAAGCACAGACTCCTCTGGCCCTCCCTAGCCAATTCCTACCTACCTGCCCCCCTCCCGGGCCCCCGCAACCCTGCCGCTGCACCTCCAGCCTCCCGGTGCTCCTCCACAGACCAGGAATGCCACTTTTATTTATTTATCTATTTAATTTGGTTTTGGAGCCACACCCAGAGGTGCTCAGGAGTTACTCCTGGCTCTGTGCACAGGAATCACTCCTGGCATGCTGGGGGAGTTCATAGGGATGCCTGGGATCGAACCGGGGTCTGCCACTGCCGGCAAGGCAAACGCTGTGCTATCGCTCAGACCCCGGGGGCTGACACTTGTAACCCTTGCCTGCACAGTTAGAGTCCCCCCCCCCCCGTCTGTTTACAAACATGACGAACTTGCCCCGTCCGAAAATAAAATAAACCTTGCCCCATCATCTCTGCACAGCTGGTCTCTATACCCTCAAAGCTCCCGTAGCCACATTTGGCTCAGTGGTTGGTGAGTGGGTGGGTTTGGGGCCGGCGCTGGGCGGGTGGCTCCCAGCGGTGCAGAGAGGACCAGGCAGCGGGGTGCCGGCGTGGACCCCAAGTCTTCCACACACATGCACTCCAGCCCTCTGAGCCACTACCTGGGTCCCTTTTGAGGCTTCCCATGTCAGGGGCTCAGCCGTGGTACTGCCCTGCTCAGCCAGGGTGCCCAGGACTCCCTTCTCTCACGGACATCCGGCCTTGCCAATGCAGCGGATCCCTAAGAAGCCCCCTGGACCTTCTCCTTCCTCCACCCTGCCAATCCCTCCCACGCCCAGAGATTCAATTGCACCTTCACATCCGACCTCTGACCTCCGAGTTGGTGATCTCTCACCCCCAGAACCACAGATGTCCCTCCCAGCAAACCCCTGCAGATGGCTCCCCAGGGAACTCGGTCAGGACAGCCAGCGAACAGACCCACACACTTTCTCCAGTCCCTCTGCTGCTCTGCTGCTCCGCCCCCGACCCCTCCAGTCCCAGCCACAACCCCGCCCACCCGGCCACCAGGCCGGCCTGCTCAGCCCTCGGGAACTGGCACCCTCCATCCCCACCAGAAGGGTCATTCATGGGGGCTGGAGCAATAGCACAGTGGGTAGGGCATTTGCCTTGCATGCGGCCGACCCGGGTTCGAATCCCAGCATCCCATATGGTCCCCCGAGCACCGCCAGGAGTATTTCCTGAGTGCATGAGCCAAGAGTGACCCCTGTGCATTGCCGGGTGTGACCCAAAAAGCAAAAAAAAATGGCCATGAATGACCATCCCCTAAGAAGGGCACTTCAATGGCAGGATGATGGGGGGAGGGGAAGGGGGGAGGAAGGAGAAGAAGGCAGGACCCAAGCTCCCTGATAACTCCCCCAAGCAGTGAGCTGCCCACCCGCCCCCAGGCTGTGTGATGCCCACAGAGCACAGGGTGAAGCAGGAGTGCGGTGTGAGGGCATCCCACCCAGGCCAAGGGTCAGAAAAAAGAGTTTGGACGATGAAACCCAGGATGGAAGGCTGCTAAGGACACGCCAGCCTCCCAGAAGGTCAGGTGACCCAAGCATGGACGAGGAAAGAGAAGGGGGCTTTCCTCCACAGGGAGCACCCTCCCGAGCTGGTCCTGAGCTGGCCTGTCCACCCCGCTCATTCCCACGGTCCCTTCCCATCCAAACATGGGTGTCCGCGTGCCCGTGTCATCAGACCTGGTGACAGAGTCCTGCTTTCAAATGCCACCAGCGGATGGCAGCTTAAGAACCCACGTGCCAGGTATTCGCAAAACTGAACGCTGATGGATTCCAGTTTACCCATGCTGCAGAAACTGCCCCAGAGTGCCATGGAAAAGGGGGCTACCTGAGTTCAGTCCTGACACCCCTTATGATCGATCCCCGGGGTCTGGCCAGGGGTGATCCTAGAGTTCAGAACCAGGAGTCCTGAGCACAGCAGGGTGTGGCCCCCAAAAATCAAATAAACAAAGTTTTTATCTCAGAGAACTCAAAGAGCATCAAACATTCGAAAGTGACAAGCCAAGTGGTTCTCCAGGCAGCTCAGGTTAGGGGGCGACCCTCACAACCTGCCAAGACAGATGGAATATTCCCAGCCACCTGAAACCCCAGTCCTGGTAGGGTTCATTTGGTTTCTTTTTCCTTTTCCTTTTCCTTGTGCCTGCAACAAAACAGAATCATCCCAAGTCCTTTCCTGTCAAGAGTGAATTCTGTCTCTCTTCGCCACCGCTCCCGTGTACTATAAATACACAGCTTTCGTGACATAAACACAAAGTTTTATTGTGCCGTTAGCCCTGATAGAAAGCACTGCGGAAAGTTGTTTAGAAATTAAATATCTAAAACAAGCTATTTTCAAATCCAGGGGCCTCACTATTTCATGTCTGCAATGAAGAAATTTCATCTTGGGGAGAGCAAGCTGTCTTTCACACCATATGGCTAATGGTGGTGCATAGCAATTAGCCAGGCTGATTAATGGTGAACAGACTCTAATTTTATGCTTATAATTGAGCCCACATTTGCACCCCTGGTGCAAATTCAGCACATCCCAACTTCCACTTACAACAGGCAAGAAATCAAGAGAAATAGGATGGCCTGGAAAGTGAGATTTTTTTTTTCCCTAAGCCCCCTAAAGAGCATCAGATTTGCAATTTAAAAGACTGTTAGCCACACAATAGATGACAGGTTTGGGTAATAGGGTCACTAGGCCCAGTAAACAAACAGCACCCCATCCACGCTATAGGCCGGGGTGGGGGGACTAGAATCTGTCATATTAGCAAAATGACATTTTGAATATGGCTTTCCCCTCTTAGCCATGAACTACAAAAATCAGCGTTTGCTCTCAGTGGCTGGGGCATTTTATTTTTTGCTAGTTTTATGCTTCTGAACAACAGAAAGAGCATCAGCGATAAAGCACACCGACCAGCATCATAAAATACTTTGACTGATGAATTTTAAGAACCAGAAAATAGAAACTGCATTCATAGAGGGTTGCTTGCGTGTGAAAAGCGTAATCTATGTTGAAGGATGTCAAGAATGGAAGTGTTTGCAGCACAGTCCGGACATGTATACATAGGAGATGTAAATCTATGATGTATCGATATGAGTGGGCCTGCTGAATGAGATCCATCATCTTGCCTGTCTCCTATTTCACCAGAATCGCATGTACTAGAACATGGCAAATCCATTCTAATGACATGCTAATTGTGGGCGGTTAAAAGAGAGAAGACGGTGGGGAAAAGCATACCACAAATGAGGTCGGTTTTTTTCATGCTTTTGAAAATGATTTTACTCATTTAGTTCCACAAAAATGCAGTTCAGTCTTAATTGTAGAACGGTTGTACCAAGTCTAACACTGATTCCTGCCGGAGACTATTTTTCTTTAGAAATCCGTGACATTCAGGGCGCTGCTAACCGTCTTAAAAATTAAAGAAAAGCAACCTGCTTTTGGAATAATTAACAAGTTTTACAAATCACTGAAGTGAAAACTTGTGAAACTCCTGTATATCTTAGAATAATATATGAGATGCATTTAAAAAAAAAAAAAACAGGAAAAGCGTACGCTTCTAGATGCATTCCATAGTTTTCGCGCTGAAGAAACTCCTCTTTGGGATTTTGCTAAGGGAATGCTCTGAACCCTTCGGCGTTTTATTTCCACCTGTAGAGTTTTAAAATGCTTTATTTTTTGCCGCACTGCCAGTTTTCCTAGGAGAAGACACCCCAGGCAAGGCCGCAGCTAACGGCCTGCATGGGCTTGTGGGAAAGCATCGGGAATCCCCCCACCCCCACGCCTGTGCCAGGGAGAGCATGCATGGCCAACAAAGCAATTAGCAGAGTCTCTCTCTCTGATGAGATGGCGTCCTCCCGGCTTTATCCAATTACTCAGAGCGAGCGGAGCAGGAGCAAAGGGCCGGTGTCAGGTTAGGAGTCTAATCTGCTGGGGGGGACAGGCTGCCTTCCCAGGTGCAGGCTGCAACGGACTTGCTGCCTCTGCCCTAAACCATTTCTTGGGCAAACTTGAAGACCCTTAGTGGTGGGAGATCTAAACGCTTAGACCTTTTAGAGACATCTTCACTCACCTTCCCGTGACCAAGCAAGGCTAACCACTGCTACACTGTCAGAGTTATAGCAGGGAAACAAAATAACGCAATCAAATAAATGTGGGGGGAGCCAGCAATTTCAGGTGGAATTATGTCTGTGTAAATCTGGTCCTATTTCCAGGTGGGTGACGGGTTCCAGAGGGCCCTTGCAGGACTAGAGAGCTAGCACCAGGGTTGAGCCGTGTACCTTGCATGTAACCAATCCCAAGCACCATATGGTGTGCCCCCCACACACACCCACCAGTTCCCAACATCACAGAATGCAGCTCGGGAGATCCGTGAGCACCGCGGGGTGTAGACCCAGGGCCCCCAGCACCGACAGCTGGCTCAGGTAATTCCCAGCACCCCAAGGCCCAGGCTCCAGGCTTCCCTCAGCTCTTTGAGCTAGCAGTTCAAACCACGGCTGGATGAGAATCACTGGCAGTGGCCCGTGGGCCCCAAATAAAAACCGGAAAAAAAAAAAGGGCAAACTATAACCTTCCGGTCTGCTCCCAACAGAAGCTTCCACTGACATGAATCCAAGACTCGCTCAGTTTACTAACGACGCAGCTAGGTGCCGCATATTAACCCTGCAAGGAGCGCAGAGCATTGAATTTGATGGGAAGGAAGAAGCCCAGAGACCTGCCTGGGCTCAAAAAAAAATGGAAAACTGGGGTGAAATCTCAATAATAATTGGGACCAAGTGGTCTCTGGCAGTTTACAGCCAAATATAGATAGCTAACCATTCTTCTCCAGATTACTCCATAGAAGCAAATAAATGTGCACACACACCCCCCTACAGACACACACACACACACACACACACACACACACACACACACACACAAGATCAGCGTTTACTCAGATCTGAGAAACAAATGCATCCCCTCTTTGCTCATTCGTTTAAAAAAAAAAAAAAAAAAAAGGGCGCGTCTTACCTGCACATGATCTCGTGCGTGAGCAGGACCCGGCACATTTCAGGATTCTTGTCTTGGCCTTCATACACTATGGCCTGCAAACAAAGGCAGGGTTGGAACTCAGGTTGGCGCTCAGGAGCAGAGCCCAGACAACTTTGCCATGGCCGCAACCCCCGGGAGCTCTGGGCAGCCCCAGGCCTCAAGGTTCCGCGTTGTTCTAGAGCCACCCAGATTCTGAGTAAGTGGAAGGGGGGATGCCACCCGCTGTCAACTGCAGCGTTTGGCACTCAGAATAGAAAGAAGCCGAAGGAACGGGGAGGGGAAAAGCCGAACGGCTCGGCAGATAGATTCTGATACTATTGGTTTAGAACACAGCAAAGAATGCACGTTGGGTGTCTGTGTGTGTGTGTTTGGAATGGGGGTGGCGGGAGGGGAGGGGGGGTGTTGTGGTGAGGGGAAGTGCTGGAGATGGAAACCAGGATCTCACACAGAGTGGGTGGTGGGTGCATGCACTGCGCTCCGTTCCCAGACGCAAGTAGGTTTATCAGTGACTGGTATTGGCTGCCTTGTTTTACTACTTCCAGCCCTGTCTCCAGTGCTCGGGAGCTGAAGGCAGGCAGAGTGCCTCCATGCAACAACTGTAGCTTCTTGAAGAGAATGCAACAACCGGAGACCAAACTCCTTTCTCTGAGTGAACACAAAGACCCCAAACAGCAAACCCTCAGGCTCCCGGAGCCCCCCCAGCCTAAGAAAAATGACACCTGAGTTCCAAAATGACCCAGAGCACTTAACCATCAAGCTGTCAAGACACTTTTAAGAATGTGGGTGCAGGGGCTGGCACGATAGCACAGCGGGTAGGGCGTTTGCCTTGCACGCGGCCGACCCGGGTTCGATTCCCAGCATCCCATATGGTCCCCTGAGCACCGCCAAGGGTAATTCCTGAGTGAAGAACCAGGAGTAACGCCTGTGCATCGCCGGGTGTGACCCAAAAACCAAAAAAAAAAAAAGAATGTGGGTGCAAATAACTTCAGGCTACCCCCCCTAGGCAGGCTCCCCTGGACCCAGGTGGTGTGCAACATCTATGGATTGATACAAGAACTCACTCACAGGTCTAAGTATCCAGTGCTGTATGCTGGGATACATTTTAACTAATTTAACACTGTATCATTGCGTAATCCTAATATAACACTGCTTCAAATTATAAATAAAATGATTTTCACACATCCAATCACCCTCAACTTCTTGGTGTCAAAATTACTCAAATTAATCAAACACTCGCCTGAGTTAATACATACAAATGTTTCTGTGACTCACTTGCAGTTGGTTCTAACAGTCTTTGTTTAACAAATTAAACAACGATCAAAAGCACTTGCATACCGAGAATCTAGTTTTCTATAATGGGCCCATCAAAACCTTTTTTATTTTTGTCCTTATGACAATACTGTATTTTTAATGTTTTAGTTTCAAGTCGTTTTAGACATAGGAAAGTTGCATCCATACCCAAATAATTCCAAGATATTCCAGAGAATCACCCAGATTCTTCAAATGTTTACATTTTGCTTAGTTTGCATCATTCTTTTCTCGCTCCCTATTTTTCTCCAAACCATTTATTAGTGAATTGCAGACATGCCCCAAATATTTCAGCCCTCTTTCTTTAAAAGCCAGAATTCTCCCACATAACCACAGTCCAATTAACTGAGTCGGAAAATTAACAGATACAATACAATAATCTGATCTACAGATCTCAATGAGATTCACCAATTATCCAATAATGTTCTTTCGAGCCGAAGAAAAGCCAATACAATCTCTGCCCACAGTATCCTTTCTCCTAGAATGCAGAGCACGCCTGGATTTTCTGGTTTTTAGGACACTGCATTGTTGAGGAACAGGACTGATCTCTCTTGGAGAACATCCCCAGTTTGGCTTTGTCTGAGGTTACTTCAGGCTGAGACTAAGGTTGGGCAATTTGGGGGGAGGGGGCAGAACACCCCACACAGAAGGCCTAGCTTTCATCTAGCACGCAGAATAGTTTTGCAACTTCAAGGCAAACTCGAGAGCACTGTGCTAGGGAGCATCTGCTTATATACCCGCCAGCATCAGCCGGGTTCGCACGTGGTCAAGTCCCTCCTTGGCCTTCTGTGATTCAAAACTACCTTCTGGGGTCAGAATCAAGATGGTCCAACTGTCCTTTCCTGCTCCGAGCCCCAGCCACTCGCTGGAGCACGTTTTTAAAAGACCTGCGCCAGTAGCCAGGAAGTTGATTTACTCCAGAAAGTGCATGAAGTACAGTGAAACCACACTGAAAACCCCCAAATTATATCTGCCTACTTTATTTACTGCAACTGCTGCTGAAACCCCAAAGAAACCCTGTAGATAGATTTAGGAACAAAATGTTTTCATTAGGACATTTTGTTGTTATATGTAGCATATGTAAATATTAAAAAAAATGTTTGCAACCAAAAGTAGACGTAATCATCATTATTTGAAGGAAAGGGAGGAGGGAGGGGAAAAGAAGAAAGGAAGGAAGATTTGAAAAAAGGCAGAAAGAAGAAGGAAGGAAGAAAAAAGAAAGAAGGAAGGAAGGAAGGAAGGAAGGAAGGAAGGAAGGAAGGAAGGAAGGAAGGAAGGAAGGAAGGAAGGAAGGAAGGAAGGAAGGAAGGAAGGAAGGAGTAACTAATAAAATTCCTGATTAGATCTCATACGCAGGGCTGGAAAAATTCTAATCACACATTTCTGCAAAGTCCTATTATTGCCACATGCTTTATATGCTCTCTTATTGCCTTGATAACCTGTTTCAATTTTAGTGTATTGTCAAGCTAAACAAATGCAAATAACTTGCTAAATAATTCAAAAACGTTAGTGAGCCTTGCCCTCCTGCAAAAAATAAATAAATAAAGTTTGGGGATTGTTTCATTTGGGGAGGGGAGAGGGGAAGAAAGGAGTAATCAATTTTATCAATTTATAACCCTCTCGTGATCCTTTCTAGATGATGACTGATAACATTTTTACTGCAACTGAGTGATAGCCGATTCAAGACAGCTAGAAGCCAGAATGCCAACAGGCTCCCTGCCCTGCGCCAACAGCAGCCTCTCCCCGGACTCCAGGGAAGCCTGGGTTTTTATCTCTGGAGGCTGGACATCATTTGTGGCAGGCCCGGAGCCTTCCGTCTGTAATGCAGCCCTTTCCCAGGTGCCAAACTGACGCCTGGCTTCTGGCGACAGAGTCAAAACAGAGAATCTTCCTGGAAATCAAGCACAGACCAATGAGAGCCCGAGTCTGGTGTGATCGCATCGGTTAGGGAGGGACGCGAGGGATACTGATGGCTGGGGGGTGGGGGGGGTGGGGAGGGGGGCTTCTGGGGGTCTCAACAGAACACTGTTTGTTTCTCGGGCGCCGAAATGCAGGAAAAGAAGGGCTGCTTCTGGGATACCAGAAATCAAAGTAAGGAAAGCAGGGAGCCCTACCCTTCTCCCATGGGCCAGAGGCAAAATCTGGGAAATAGAGAAATTGGCGTATGGGGGGGTTGGTGGTGGGGGACTCAGGGTGGTGGGTGAGTAGCACATTAGCACAATGTACAGGGGATGCTTGGTTAATGCCAGAGCCACCTTCTAGCCCCTAAACTGTAAAGGTCTCTCTCTATCTCTCTATCTCTCTGTGTTTGTCTGTCTGTCTCTCTCTCTCTGTCTCTCTCCCCCCAATATCTCTCTGTCTCTCTCTCATCACCAAACGCACAGGCCAAGAAATCAGCATTCTGATGAGAAGCAATCTAAGAAAATCCGATAAGTCTCTCCTCCTCCGAATGTCTCTCACGCGGAGGGCGGGCCAGAAGAGCGTCTCAGAATGCCTCCAGCTCTCCCTCCCCGCTCACTCTGCCCTCTGCGCTCAGGGCCCTGCCAGCCAACCCCACACTGGCAGCCGAAAAAGGACAGGGATCCTCTCTGCCACTAACTTAAGGAGAAGTTGCTGCTCTCCTTCCTGCTTCAATGCGGGCCTGTGTGGGGCATGAATAAAGCTCATTGAGGCCGCATCAGCTGGGAGATGGCAGAAACATATAAGCAGCGTTGACTATTTTAAGTGAAACCATTTTCATAGACAGCTGGTTGAGGGCCCAGACAATGGAATACCAAGAAGAGGGCTTATTTGCCTCCTGCCCGGTAAATCATGCGTCTGCTCACTGGGTGGAGGGAGTCCCCCTGGAAGGGCGACAAAGACAGCAGCGTTTTAAATAAATCAATGTGTTTATCGGGAATAAGGAGAGGAGGCCCGGCCCTGGGCCAGCCGGGAGGGGGAGAGAAAGCTGATAAAATAAACTATTTTGAATACATGAATTGATGGTGGGCAAAGTAAGTTGAGGTTGTAACCTAAGAAACAAAAAATAGAAAATCAAGTAGAAAACGATGTTTACATTAATCCTGCCAGTGGCAAATAAATCCCTTAAGGTGGCAGCAATGCGCACACAGGAAGAGGAGTGAAAGAATAAACAGCGCTAACTTCATCTCAACTTTAGAAAGCTGATGGAACTGATAAACGAGTTGTCCAAACTTGACATATTTGGAGCAGATTTATTTTTCTGAAAGAGTAGACTCCCTCCTCTTAATTGCCTTCTCTAATAAACAGAAATAGAATATCACAATTATTTGAATGCCCTATTAACGTTCAGATTGAGGGGTCTTTCAAGACTTTTTTTTTTTAATTAACAACAAAAAAGGGAAAAGTGGGAAAGGTTAACACTCTCCAAGCCTTCTGTGACAGTGTGGGATGTGGAACTGGTAAAGGATAAAATACCTTTCATCTCACATGCCTGGTTGAGAATGAACCTGTAACCACTTGAGAAAGGAATCAACACGGAAAGCTGACCTCAGTGGCTACTATTGCAGAAAGCATCTTTTGGAACGGGCAGGCTCATCCTGCTTTCAGGGATGTTTCGGGCAAATATTACGGGCCTTAAAAGTTCATTGAAACTTATTATGAGTAAAGACCACACAGTCACGCCAAAAAAAAAAAAATAGTCAAGTACTGGTGAACACACACCAGGCTCCCACTTCAATAGGACTTCAGGGGAAACGGAGAGAACCAGCATGGCTGTTCTTTGTTGACGTTTCTAATAGTTTTAACTCTTTGTGTTCCAGGCCAAAATAAAATGGGCAAGGCGAGGAGAATGTTTCCGACTTTGATTCATCAAAAATCCAAAAGGATTTTAAGAACAAAATGTTTTCATTAGGACATTTTCTTTCTTCCTTTTTTTTCTCAAATTTAAGTTTGCAGCCAAACAGTGGAGTGAATGTGTTAATTAAAGAGTTGATTATCATTATTTGAAGAAAAGGAAGGAGGAAAGGAGAGGAAAAGAAAAAAGGAAGATGAGATGAGATAGATGGGTAGAAGAAAGGGAGGAAGGAAAGATGGAAAGAAAGAAGGAAAGAAGAAAAATTCTTCACGTTCTATTTAAATCACAACAGTAACCTTTAAAACATTTGTTACTCTTTTTTATCCACATTCAAGAAAAAAATGCCAAACCCAATTTAATACCTTAAAGAATAAGTTTATGAATGTATAAAACACCTCCAAACTGAAGTGTCATCTAAATGCAGACTGACAAAACAAGTGTTTGACAGTAAATTACCAAGAACTGAAACTAATCATTTTTAAAAGTACCAATACCTACACCATCCACATGTGCAATATTAACCATCACATACAATCACCAAGTTCTACCACACTCCACTTTAAAAAAAAAAAGAAGAAAGTATGAGCCAAACATTTTTTTAAAAAAAATACTAGTTTATATGATGCTAGACATTGCCAAGAGGGAAAAAAAAAAACCCTATTTAATAATTAACCTGCACAGGGCTAAGAGAGTACTCAGGGAAAGCACTTTTCTTGCTTGGGGCTGCCCAGGTTTGATCCCCAGGACCCCATATGGTACCAGAGCCACCTTGAGGAGTGAATCCTGAGTACAGAGCAAGGAGTAAGGCCTGAGCACCACCAGGTGTGAGATCCAACCCCTCAACACCCCCCAGGCAAAAAAAGAAAAAAAAAAAAGACTTAGCCTGTGCCAAAGAAAATACTATAAATAGGACATTTCATAAATTATTTTGCTTCAATTAGCAGCTTGGCTACCGGTGAACGAATTACAAAGATGTGATTTCAGCTCAGCAACAAAGCAGACCCATTTCAGAAGAGAATTAGGAAAGTGGCAAAGGAGTATCAGATCCAGTATGCTGTTTAGTTACATCACGGTCCCGAAGAAAAAAGAGAATGTATACACAAAGCAGTCCGCTTTAGAAAGCATCCTTTATGTTTCAAAGAAATAAAACCCACTCTATTATTCAAAGACCAAGATAAAAACGGAATCATTCTAACAACCCCATATTATATTTCTCTTTCTAGAAGTAATAAAAGGCATTCTGCTCCTCTCACAACTACATTTACATCTCTATTAGCAGAGACGACTGACTTCGTCAACCCAAAGAGACAATAACAATAATAATAATAATAATAGTAATAATAAAAGTCAGCTCGTTTATTAAGCACCTATTATGTGTCCGTCACTATTCTGAGCACTTTCCATGTACTCGTTCGATTCACCTCGCCTCACAGAACTTTGAAGTAGGGGCAACCATTATTTCCATGATCTCGAGTCCAAGCACTTACAGATTTTAATTACTCACTACCACAAAGTCATTCTTACTCAACAACTAGATAAACAGTTCGCCAATATCCAAACACGATTGCCTTCTCGCAACAACTCCAGCAAAGACTCAAGAGCAGGGACGGCCCCGTGTCGTCAGATATTTCAACAAATGCATCGCTCCTAATATGTTCTTTTTTTTTTTTAATGCTGTTCAAATATTCACATCGAAACAGCTCTAGCGTAAATATCCCCGAACAAATGGCTGTATATTATCCAGGAGGGAGCAGTTGGACCGCCAGACTGGGGAAGCACTACGCCATCTGGCTCCGGCAATCTCTCCAAAACCATCAGCTTTGTTTTCACCCCCAGACTCCAAACAACACATTTTCCACTGTGATGAGTTTACATTTTCCCAAACACAGGTCCTGATCATGCATAAAAATTCCAAACTTCTTCATTCCTCTATGGGCAAGGAAATTTAAATCACCTGCATTTTTAACATGTGACCCGCGGGGTGGGGGGAGAGAGAGAGAGAGAGAGAGAGAGAGAGAGAGAGAGAGAGAGAGAGAGAGAGCCGTTGAAATCTGGCTCCTGACCCGAAAGTGGCCTGCCCTTGCTTTTTTGTTTGTTTGTTTCCCCCAAATCTATGAAAGAACCTCTCTCTGTTGGCCTAGCAGATTTCTTTGGAACCCACGGCTCTACTCAAAAAAATGTGTTTAGCTCCCAATGAAGAGCCACAGACTGAAAGGTTGTTAATCAAATCTACATGGCTCTGGTAGTGTATCATGGCACAATCAATAGGGGGGAAAGCTCTGGCCTTGTCAATATCATACAGGACCCGGAAGAACCAAAGAAATTTACAAAGAAGAGTAGCTGGGAGAGAAATACAAGAACCTTTCTTATTCTCGGACCCTGGACCCACGCCTCCTATCCCACCATCATGATGGGGACCTTTCAGAGATTCTTCACCATATCTACATTCAAATGTTTATATAAAAGGATACGGTGGCTGCCATTTCCCCCTTTAAAAAAAAAAGCCACCATAAATTGCTTTCTTTGGTGGCGTAGGACATTTTGCTTTTTGCTAACTTTACAGAATTGGGATTCTCAGAATTGCGAAAAAAAAAATTATGTTAAGCTAGTTGGTAGTAAGGGAAGTAAATTCAAGGATTTTTTAAAAACTATTTAAAGCTATTTCAAATTAACTCACTGAATCAATCATAAAATGCTTTCATATCTGAAACATTGAAATTCTGCAATGAGGCATACAAAACCTCAGACTGCCCCTTGCACCAACTTGGTTTGTTTTTTTTTTTCAGCTCCTGCAGTAGATACAGTCTCCGAACAGACTTGGGATTCGACAGGCCCTTTCGCCTGTTCACTAATAGGATACCAAAAACAGCCAAGACACAAAACAACCTATTTTTAGTCCAGCTAAACTTGGTTTTCAACATCCCTTCCCAAAAGCAAGTCTCTTCTTTTCTAGTTGGGGGTCAATTTTATTTATTTATTTTTTTTTCATCGTGGCATCCTTTCTGTTTTCTCAAAGAAGCAAGAGGGAGAAGGAAGCTTGCTGGAACCCTTAAACCTTCACCATTAGCCAAACTTCCTCTTGCCTGCTAGAGTCCAAATTTAAGTGTCATTACCCAAAATAGTGTCCTGAGACGCTTGGGAAAGGTGTGAAATACTGTGTCATACCAAGACATCTTGGTTGATTGAGCACATTTCTGTTTGATCTCAGTGTCATGAATTCCACTGAAGATCAGAAAGAGTTTATGAAAACAGTGCCCAGTCAGTCTGGGGGCTTCCTTCCCAAAGAGTCCCTGGAAGTTTTAACCCCAACTTGTGAATCAGACACATGACATCACAGCTCAGATGTAAACGCTGTTACATTAGGAGGCCCGAGCAGCTTGCAGGCTGAGCGTGCCTTTTGGATTTATGATGTTATTAGCACTCTTCACACAGCTGAAGTGATTCCATTCTGCACGCGAAATCTCAAAATCCCAAGACTAGGAGAAAGTAGTTCACAGGGGTGGGGGGTGGGGGGGAGAACTATCTAATCAGTCAGTTTTTGGCCAAGCCTTGCTTTCAGTTGGAGCGGTGGGGGCGGGGGGTGACTGTATACTTAACGAAAATCAGAAATTTAAGACATTTTTTAATTGAACTTGATATTTAATTATCATGATTCCAACCTAAATGAGAACAGACTATTTTAAACTTGAAGGCTAAAATATAAATAATTATCTCACAGCTAAGGGAAAGTTATACTGCTTCCGAGTGATCTGATTTTTGAAGACTTGAGGTTGTTTTTTTTTTTAATAACTGTACGCATGAGGCTAATCCACTTTCTCAACTCTTAATCAACCAACAAAAAACAGCACCGAGTGGAGACCGCCTTTCAAAGTGAAAGCGACCCAGGCATCAGACAATTATTATCAAAGCAAACAGGTATGGCTCAAGAAATCCGATTTTCGTGGCCTCTTTGCATGAAGCTCAGATCATTCTTGAACCCTTTTGCAGGTCACTCCCCGGCAAAATATATGACAATATGCATCTATAGTTTTAACTTTCAGTGAAATGTCAGATTATGGCAAGTGACTTTTTCATACCTGCTATTATTAAAAACAAACCCCTTCTCTTTACAGTGACCCTTCAACTGATAGAATATACGGCCAAAGCAGCCCCTAGATGCCTTAAGCTGTAGCTTTCCTTAAGCTCTGTGACCTGGTTGCTAAAGTGGCATTTGATGTGTTTGCTTTACAGACACACAAAATCAAGATTCTTCTTCCACTGTAACAGAATAGATGAAATCAGCTCCTTGCCTAATGGGAAGAAGAGTAGTTCTCAGTGGCACTTCTTGTTTAAAGGGCTAATATAAAAGTTCGAAGGGAAATGAATCATTTCCAACAGCTCCTAATTTTGCTGTCCTGACGGGTGTTCATTTCATAGTGTTGTCCATAGTCTAATATTTAAGTGACTCATGTGGCATAAGTAGACAGCCTCTATATACAGCCTTCTGGGGATGTTTAAATTCACTTGAAAAAGTAAATTTTAACAAATTCACATGGAATATGTATTAGAGTTCATATGTCAACTCCTCCCATCATTTTTCATCCACTGATGAGAATGGCAGGAAAGGAAATCTAGGGTATCAAAGACAATTTTTTAAAACAAAATTCCACTGAAGGCGTTTTTTTTTTGTTTTGATATTATCCGAGAAAAAAAAAAGTTACTGAAATCAGGGTTTAGTGCTTAGTAGGGGAAAAAAAATAACAAAATGCAATGTGCTCAAATGAAAGGGAATAAACCTATGTAATAATCAATACTAGTTAGGAAAGCCAAGACTAAAAGTACAAATGTGGATTAACACTAAAAAAAAAATCAACAAAACTCAATCTTTAAGAAAGTCAAGTATTTTAGACAAATAATTTCAAATATATTTTAAAAAATTATTTATGATTAAGTAAATTAATTTCATGCTCATAGCCTACTTGGTTCACAATGAAATATAAGAGTAATAACCTAAATTAGCTGTTGTTATATGGGTTCTAAGTGGCAGATTTTTAAAACTCCCAGTAGCTTATTAACGTGCATTCGATATTCAAGTCACCTGAAAACAATGTTTATCTTATATAAAAACCATTTTTTAAGATATGCTAAACACTCTAATTTGAACTCTTTCAAGCCAGTGTCCAAGAAATGCAAGCCCCTTTATCCCAAAGGGGACATTTGAAAATCACCAGCAAGCAAGTACATTTTCTGCCCCTCTCCTGAACTGGTGGTTGGAACACCTCGGAAAACCTTTCCCTTTGTTCTAATTTCTCTTGTCCACCCACTAAAGCCCTGTCTTTTTCCCCGACCCCACCCCCCCATTACTAAACCCTCCAACTACCTAAAGCAGCTACATATATATTCCAAAACTAAACTTTTTCTTCAAATAAAAATAAATAAAATAAAAGCAGGAGGAAGAGGGAAGCCGAGAAAGCAAGCTCCTGAGAACGCCAGGCCTCTCTCTCTCTCTCTCTCTCTCTCTCTCTCTCTCTCTCTCTCTCTCTCTCTCTGACTGGGTTCCTGCCTCTTTTCAACCATAACTCAAGCCTTCCTGCATTCTGCTGGACACCCGCGTGGCGGGAGCGGAAAGCGCCGTCTGTGTACCTTTAAGACCACTCGCTCACTCACGCTGCCGGGCCCCTGGCCAAGGGTGCAGGCAAAAGCTGGAGGGGTTTGTGTGTTTTTGTTGTTGCTTTTTTTTTTTTGCAAAATCTCCTCCAACCTTTGTCGCTCCCTCCACACTCACAGCACGGCCGCCGCCAACGCCCCTCCTTTGACCGGGAGCAATCTAAGGGGCGCACCGGCTGGCCGGTCCACGCGCTCGCGCTCAGCCCTGCTCGGAAGCTCGGCAACGCGGGCTCCTGCCTCCCCGTGGAGGTGGGCGGGTGGGGTGGGGGGGAGGCTCGACGGTTTGGGTTTCAGGGCTTCAGCCTGTGCGGCACCAGCTCCCTCCGGGCACCTAGTGGGCCCCCCCCCTGGGGCTCCCCGGCAGGGTCAGGGGAAGTTCAAACCCCAGGGATGCTCCCCAACTCGCTACTACCGGGCCGAGCATCCCTGGGATGCAGCCGTCGAGCCCAGGTCCCCACGCGACCGCCCAAAGGCTGCGCCCCGGGCGCGCTCTCCATCAGCCCAGGCGGCTGGGCCAGTTCGAGCCCCAGCCCTGATGCTGGAACCTGGGGGCGGGAGGGACCTGCTTCCAGACACCCACCAAACCCCTCCCGCTCCCAGTGTCGCTGCCCCAGAGTCACCACCACCCCACCCCCGCCCCCCGCGCGCGGAAACGCGCGAAACTTACTTGTTTTGTCATGGAGTCAATAAGGCGCACGTAAAAATCCTGCTCTGTCCTGATGCCTGCGGAGGGGAGCGAGGAGACGGGGGCGTCAGCGCCAGGACCCGACGGAGGTGCCCCGGCATGGGGGGTTCCGCCGAGAAGAACCGGGCCGGGACCTCGGAGCGGAGATGCGCCGGGGCTCCGCGGCGGGATGGGAGGCTGGAAGCAGGAGCCCCCTTGGCTCCCGGCAACCAAAGAAGGGTGGCCGGCCAAGGTCGAGCGCTCTGCGGGGTGCCCCCATCAGCGGCCACCTGGGCCCGGGCGGGACCCCCACCTGGCCACGGGTCCTCCAGACCTCCCGGGCGCGCGGTGCGGGCGCCCTCCAAGCTGAGATCGCTCCGGCCCGAGGGTCCGGGGACTGGACTTCCTAGTCCCTGCCAGACCCTCGGAAGGGTGAGGGCTGGGGGTGGGGGCGGGGGATGCCCAAGGCTGCAGGGCCACACCTGGCTCCAGGTGTGCAGGGGTTGGGGGGCACCCCGCTGCCCTCGGGCTACTCCCCGGAGGAACCTCCTCGGGCGAAACAGGAGCAGAAGCGGGGTAGGGGGTGGTGCACGCCCGGGTCCCGGTAGGTGGCCACGAGCCCGAGCCCGCCCGGGACGTCGCCGACCCGCACCCGCAGCCCCGGGTCCCCGGGCCCCGGCGCCCCCCGACGGACACACACTCACCATTGCTGTAGAGCAGCTGGAGCCGGTAGTGGATCCCGTTGTTGGTCTTTTCGCTGTTGGCTTCCTGGGTGGCAGCGGGGCGCAGAGACAGGAGAACCGCGGGAGAGAGAGGTGGGCGTGAGCCAGTGGACCCCCTCGGAGACAACTTTCCCCCTCCCACCCCCAGCCAGGACCCCTGCGGCCCGGGCGGGGGGCAGCGGAACTAGCGGACCGTCGCGATCCCTCTGGGGCCCACCCCCCTGCCCTGACGGCTCCAAATTCGGTGGGACGCACGCAGCGATCACGCATCCCAGGCCTGAGGAGCGCGGGGCCGGAACGGCGCGAGGTCGCGCGGGCCAGGCCGGCTTCCCCCGGCTCCCTGCTTCCTGGGCTGCCATGCCCGGCTCTCCCCTGCCTCTCTCTAGCCCTGGGGGCTCTATGGGGAACATTCTGGGAGCAGGAAGGTGGGTGAGGAGCCCCGGTTCGCCCAGGGCGGGAAGTGGCTTGAGGTGGAAGGGGACCCGCGCCCGCAAGAATGTGTTGGATGATTTGCACGGGGCAGCGTGCCGCGGGGGGCTCCCCGAGTGCCCAAGGTAGGGGTGCGGGGGGGGGGGGGGGAGAGGGACAGCGAGGCCACTGCGCCCACTTACTTTTTCCTTCTCCACGAACCCCACAAAGGCTGTCCTCTCGATCTCCACGGGCTGGCCCTGTCTGTCGTAGAGGGCCAGGACGAAGTGGAAGAAGTTGGATTTCCGCAGATTGGAAGGCGGCTGCTTCTCAAAGTGAGCCCGGGCCAGACCCACCCCGCTGTGGCCAAAGATGCAGAGTTAGACGGCTGGGTCCCCCCTCGCAGCCCTCCGCAGCCCCCTCGCCACCCCTTTTACAAACCGTGCAAACCTGCCAACATCTACATTCCCGGGTCCTCCAGACAGCCAGCAAGCACCCTCCATGACCCAGCCCTGGGTGAGAGAGACCTGGGGTGTCTCTGCAGACTGCAGGGTACAAGCCCATCCCCAACTTGTCCCCCGGAGGTGTGAAAGTTTTGTTTGGGTTTTGCACAAATCAAACACGCTTGGGCGAGGGCCTGGGGCTTGGGTGTGGGGAAGAAGGTCAAGTGGCTGGCCTGGGTGAACCCGCATTAGCAGCGGGACAAAGCCTGTCCCTTGCGATGCGGAGGGTGTGGAGCAGACACCCCCTCCCTGGAATCAGCCCCTGGCAGCTCAGGGGGGAAGGCGGAAGGGCCCCCTGGAACACGCTGGGCCACTCGGCATCTGCCATCCTCAGCAGCTCTCATGCAGCTCGCCAGCTGCAGCTGGGGTGCCTGACCTCCGGGAAGACTCTTGGGGCCAGGGGGGGCTCCCTTTGGAATACAGCGTGTGCAGGGAAAGGATGTGAGGGTACGACAGCTGTCAGAGCAGTCGCTCTAGGAAGCAGGACTAGGGGGGTTTTGTTGTTGCTGCTGTTTTTAAAAGACCTGTCCTGACAAAGTTTCACTGGTCCCCGGAAAGCCTCCCTCGGTGCAGAAATTCTACAGCCAGCCCAGGGCTGCCGCTGCCGGGCGGGCGAGGGGTCCTGGAAGCTTGGGGTGCCAGGGGGGGCACGGGGCAGTCACTGACAAGCTGACCTGCCCACAAGGGCGCGCACGCACATACAAACACGCCCGGGCACAGACACATACATGCCCCGCGCACACGCAGACTACACATACTTTCACTTCCAGACCCGTTACCGAGCTCACTCTCACTACCAACCACCCCCCGCCCCCCGTGACTGGGATCTCAGAGATGCGAACAGGCATTGCGGACACTTGTCCCCAGCCTGGAGGAGATAAGGATGATGTAATTACTCATCTTCTTTCTCTCCTGACTGCCTGCTCCACAGAGCCCACAGTGCCCGGAGGGCAGTGAGGTCCCCCACCGCCCCAAGCCCAGATGGTGGCCTGTGTGTGGGTGTGGGGGAGGTCGGTTCTCACTTGGGACCAGCAGTCCCCAGAAAGGCACCCCAGAAAGTTCCCCGGTCAGCCTCCAAGTGCACTGTCTCCAGACCACACAAATAGCATCCTCCAGCGGAGCTGAGAGCGGGAGAGGGGTTCAGAGGGCCTGCGGAGAGGACGCTTAGACAGCGAATTGTGAGTTAGGGGTTGCTGCACTCCAAGTGCGGGGAGAAAAAGCTGAACACGAGCGAGAGACGGAGAGAGACAGGGAAGGGAATCTCTCCAGCTAGGGGAGATTCTGACAAGAGGCAGCGCAGAGGGGGTAGGAAGAGGGAAGAGTGAAAGATGAAGAGAAAGGAAAGAATGAAGAAAAGGACAAAGGAAAGAAAGAAGAGAGGGAAGGGGGAGAGGAAAAAGAAAAGAACGAGAAAGAAAAGGGAAAGGGGAGAAGGGGGAAAGCAGGCGGAAAGAGACAAGGGAGAGAAGGAAGGGGAGTGCAGAGAAGAAAAGTTCTAAATGGAGGGAAGAAAGAAAAGAAGAGAGCTAAGAAAAAGAGAGAAAGAAGGAGAAACATCAGAGAAAGCAAGAGAGGAAAGAAGAGAAAAGAAGGGAAAAAAAATAATAACTCGGGCGGCCAGAAAAGCAAGAGCAATCCCATAAAAATCCAGAGACAGCCAACATCATGCTGGTGAGACGCCTCTTCTGGCTTAAAACAAAATGAAAACAGTCGCAGGCGAGGCCGGGGAAGTGCCGGCCAGGCGTGGAGTCCAGCCGGCAGCTCGGGCTCCCCGGCCACCGGCCACCGCGGCAGCGCGGCCGCCGAGCGCGGAGCCGGGCGGCGAGCGGCGCGGCGCGGCGCGGCGCGGAGCGGCCCGGCCCCGGCCCCGGCCCCGCCGCTGCCGCCGCCGCCCTCGGCCCCGCGGCCGGCCGCTCCCCGGCGCGGTCCCCGGCGCGGTCCCCGGCGCGGTACCCACCTCTGCGCCGCCGTGTTGGCGTCCAGCACCCCGGCGCCCTGCATCCACGTCCGCACCGCGTTCATGCCGCTGCCCAGCGGCTCTTCCTTCATGCTGCTTCCACTCCGTTGGATGCTTTCCTGAATCCCAAACATGAAAACAACCTTTTCTTGCGGAAAATCTCCTCCCCCTTGAAAATATGGGGGGGGGAAGAAAAAAAAGGAAAGAAAAACGCCAGCCAAAGGATTTTTTTTTCTTTTTGAGACGATGAACTCGCGCTAGAAGATCAAGGCGGACTGCAAAGCAAAAAAAAAAAAAAAAATTTTTTTTTTAAAAATGTAAACCTTCGCTCAAAACTGAGCGTCAACCGGAAAAAAAAAAAGAGAGAGAAAAAAAAAGGGAAAATCCAACGAAAAGACCAAAATTGAAAAAAAAATAGAGATGTATGCTTGGCTGTTGGGGGTTGTTTGGTTGGTTAATTTTTGGTTTGGGTGCTTTTTTTTTTTTTTTTTGCTTTTTTTTTTTGTAATGATCACAGGCCGGTGGACAGGAGGGGCTGGAGTTTCCTTTTGTAGAGGTACCCTTCACTTGAAGAAGCAGGAAGAAAAAAAAAAAAGCCTTGATGGCAATTTAAGAAACAATAGACTGAACTCGCGCTGCCGGCTTTGCTACTTCAAGTGTCATTTTCCACAACCAGGCAAGTTTTTTCCTCGCTCCTTTTTTTTTTTTCCTCTCCTCCTTCTCTCCCAACCAGAGATGTTTCTTTTCCTTTCTGTGCGTACAGATGAGGAGGACGCTGGTTGCCGGAGACAGACACCAGAAAAGGGAGAGTGGGGTGGGGGGAAGGGGAGAGAGGGAGAGAGGAAAGGGGGGGAGGGAAAGACAGAGAGAGAAAGAGAGAGAGAGAGGAGAGGGAGAGAAAGAGAGGGGTGGACCCTGCTGGAAGGAGATTCTGTTTTCTCCTTGCTAAAATAGAAGTGATTTGCAGGCTTTCCCTATGGAATCCAGTTTGACTCTCCCCAGAGCTAAACACGGGCACACTAACCCCAAAGGGAGGAGGCGGGGCCCGCGCCGCGCCGGCCCGCCCCCTCATTTGCATAACGTCATCCTTCCGCCGGGCCCCAGCCAATCGCCGCGGCCGGGCCCGCCGGCGGGCGGCGCGGGGCCCCGCGCTCCCTCATTAGCATCCCGCGCCGGGTGGGCGCTGGGGATGCGGCCAAAGTTGCTCGCAAAGTGGCGAGCGGAGCTAAGGCTGAGGCTGCGGCGGGGCTGAGCTGGGCGCTTGCCCGCCCTGGGTGGGTGGGGGGTGCGGGGGTGGGGTGGCAGAAGGGACCCTCCCCCTTCTCCTGTCCTCCAGGATGCGCCCCTGGGGGGAGGGGGCGCCGGCCCAGGTAGCAACGCCGCCGCGTCCGCTGGGCACGCGCTCCTGGCGCCGCGGCTCGGCTGGCTCTGTCCCCTCCCGGGCTAGGCCGGCCGCGGATCTGGGGCGTCTGGGAGCTAAAAAGTGGAAACAAACAAACAAACAAAAAAGCAAGCAGGATGCATGGCCCAGGTAGCCCCACCTCTTGGCCCGGGGAGGGGGGTGGAGGGAGGGAGGCGGGGTGGCAAGCGTGCATGCGAGGTGGGCCCCCGCCCCCGCACTGCGTCCCCAAGGGGGCCCGGGACCCGCGCCCTGGCCCTGCTCCCCGCTGCTCCCCACGGCCCGGCCCCTACTACACCCGAGGCTCTGCCGCCAGCTGGAGGCCGCAGGCTGTGGGCACTGCGCTCCCCGCTCACCTCTCTGGGTAATTAATCCGCGGGCCGCGTGAACGGCGCAATGAATGAGGTCTGTCACGGGGGCCGTGTCAGGGTGCATGTTAACATTTGCTCAGAGTCGAGCCCTCAACCCCCCCACACACCCCCGCCCCAAAGTCGTTTTTCTCTCCCGAGGAACTGCCTGAGCAACAATAAGGTCTCTGATGAGCTGGCTCTGGGCTGTGGGCTTCCCTCCCCACACCCCCCCCATACCCCTTTCCTTCATTGAGTTAAAATGGGGTGGGGTTGGGGGGGGGAGGGAGGCTTGGGCAAACCCCACCCAACTTCTGTCCCTGTCCCGGGTCAAGAAAAAAAAAAAAGAGAGATGCAGTTCCTCCTCCCGGGAGCCCAGGCGAGGACTGGAGGGAAGAAGGGAGGGGATTGTTTCCTACCTCAGACCTTTCAGCATATATGCTTGTGGCTGGCAACGGAAATAGCTAGATGTTTCTGGGTAATGTGCCCCATCATTTTTTAGCAGGTTGTAACCTCTAATAAGCACATGGTGAACTTCTGTTTCATTGCCCTCAAAGGAACTCCCTGACTGCAGCCAAAACTGCTAAGGACTCCTTTGGGGACATTCTCAGCCAGAAGCCCAGGTCCTCTTTCTGCAGGCCTTCCTTGGCCCCCGGATGCAGAAGGGCGCGGGGCCAGAGATGGAGACGCATCTCATCGGGGCTGGTCCTGGTTGCACACAGACAGGAAGGAGTCATGGCTTCCGCCCTGGGGAAAGGGGCCCCTTCGCCCGGGAGTCCGAACCAGCTGCAAGATTGTCTGGGGCCTGCGGTTTAATGTCACTGCCCTGTATGTAACCTGGCAGTCCCACCGGTGCCCAGAGCTAGCCTAGGTCTCGTCCCGTGTGACCCAGGCCACTGTGTGCTTGCTTCCTGGCACCATCGTTTGTGCCAAGGCCTCCTCTAAGATGCTCTGCAGAGCTCAGCCTCGTCCACGAGAATCCCCCCTGCACCTCCGGGAAATACTGGCACGTCGCACGCATTGGAGGAAGCGTGTCTGTGGGGACACTGCAGGATGCTGGGCGTTCTTCTCCTTGCTAGGATTTCGATGCACGGTGGCAGCGGGGCCTGCTGGCAACTTCCCAGACCTCCACGTCGAAGCACAAGGCCCACTGGGTCCCCAGAACCAGTCCAGTCCCTCCCCGCCTTGTTCTGAGTCCGCTTCGTGGGAGAGGAACCTGGGGACCACACATAACTTCACTCTCCTCTCAGTAAGTTGCAGAGCCCTGGCGTAAGACCCAACCTCCACGGCCCCTCCAGCCAATAGAGTGTGGAGTCTGCAGCCGGGGAGGCAAAGGTCCATGCCCAAAGGTGAGGAGGCCAAGGTGCCAGTGAAGTGGGGCGAGGGGAAGCTGGGGCGGGCAAACACTGCTTCTCTGAGGGCCAGGACCATTGAGAGAGGAAGCACATTTCTGGGGTGTGAAAGAACAGAGAATCTGTCCAGGGGTGCAGAGGATGCAGCATGCAGCAGCTGTTCGCTCACGGGGACCGTCAGGGGGATGTCAGCAAGCAACATTCACCTCTCCCAGGCCACAGGCGGGGAAAGAAAAGCAGGCCAGCATCTCTGGTCAAGACTGATGGCCAGGGGCTGGAGCGATAGCACAGCGGGGAGGGTGTTTGCCTTGCATGCGGCCGACCCAGGTTTGATTCCCAGCATCCCATAGAGTCCCCCAAGCACTGCCAAGAGTAATTCCTGAGTGCAGAGCCAGGAGTGACCCCTGTGCATTGCCGGGTGTGACCCCCCCAAAAAAAAAACAACTGATGTCCAGCAAGGCCACCGGAAATGTTACCTAGGATGGCGTCAGCCTGCCGCAGAATCGAGCCCAGCTCTGCCCGAGCCTTTGGTCAGAGGGGCCCTTGGGCTTCCCCTCCCCGGAATTACGGCTTAAATAGGAAGGAAGCTGGAGCGGAGGGAAAGAGAGAGACGCTTCTCTCAGGGCAGCAGAGTGAGAGCCTTTTTGAGGCTCTCGGCTGCGGGGACAGACAGAACCAACAATTGCAGTGAAACTTGGGGGACCCTCCTCACTTTCCAGTCTCCGCTTCTATGCACTGAGCGGGCCTGCAGAAGGCAACTATAAACTTTGTGGCAGTGACTGGCTTTGTCCTTTGCACTTAATTGTTGCATCTCCCTGCACAGGCTGTAGCGAGTCTGGTATGGCTTCAGAGTGCAGGCTGTGTGTTGGGGGGCGGTGGGTGGGGTGGGGTGGGGGGCAGAGGGGTCAGAAAGGCGTCAGAAATGCAGGCGCCAAAGTCCTTATCGTATTACAAGTGATTTGAAAACTCCCGACTTGGGATAGATGATGATAAAGAAAAAAAAAAACAGAAAAAAAGGGAGAGAGCGAGGGAGGAAGGAGGAAAACCGGGCAGGGCTGCTTCCTGGGTGAGGGGGGAGCACTCAGAGGGGAAGGAGCACTCTCCCCTAGAGTCCAGAGTGCAATCTCTCTGGCTGAGCCTCTCCGAGTTTCCCCTGAGGTTAGTCAGGGCTAGGGGCCCCCACTGTCCCACCTACCCCCACTGCAGCTGAGATGACGGAGCCCGAGAGCTCCAACTTCCCCCAACTCCCAAGGCTCCCCCCAGCTCCCCACTTAGGACGCTCATCTTCCTTTCCAGTAACTTCCCTGGGGGTGGGGGTGTGCAGGTTAAAATATACCTCCATCCCCCCCCCACAAAAAGAGTAGGAACCATATCAAAGCAAACACACAAGCGTGCGCGCGCGCGCACACACACACACACACACACACACACACACACACAAGTGGACAGAGGTGGCGGCTCTGGGAACCAGAAAGATCCTTTCTGCTCTTCCGCCCCCGTGAGGCCAGGCCTGGGACCTGTCGCCGAGACTGTGCCCGGCTGCATCCCCCTCAGCAGGGCCCCCCACAGGCGAGGACCCCCGCCCCACCCCCGCCCCCGCCTCTGGGCGGAGGCCCCTGAGCCTGAGACTGAGGGAACTTTTCTCCTCCATGCAAGGGGTGGGGTGGGAGGAAAGCCCCCCCCCCACAAGGCGCCCGGGAGCCCAGTCCCTGCACTTGTGGCTGCCCCCCAGTGGCAGCGGCCCAGGCTCACACAGGGCCCCCCCGGGAGCAAAGCCTGGGGCTGGGCTGCCCAGGGGCAGTACCTGGGTATTTCCGACCCCCCACCACTGTACTAGGGGAAGGCAGGGACTGTGCTGAAACGGGCTGCCTACGACACACACACACACACACACACACACACACAACACATACACAGAGGCTCAGTTGCCCCTGGCCAGAAGCTTAGGAAAGGGTGTGAGTGCAGGTGTGTATGTGTGTGTTGGGAGGGGAATCTCACACACAAACACACACACACACAACACACACACAGAGGCTCAGTTGTCCCTGGCCAGAAGCATAGGGAAGGGTGTGAATGCAGGGGTGTGTGTGTGTGTGTGTGTGTGTGTGTGTGTGTATGTGTGTGTTGGGAGGGGATCGATCACATGCATACACATACACACACACGTGTATGTGTATGGGAAGCAAAGGGAGAGGGTGTGTGTGTATGCGTGCATGCACGTGCTTGTGTGTGAGATCTCCTCCCAACACACACACACACACACACACACACACACATACACACACACACATGTCCGCATACACTCCCCAGCGCTGCCCAACTTTGCTTGCCCACACTGACCCTCCCGGCCCCTAGGGTGCACCTTCTCCCACTGCACAGGAAAAAACGGGGCCTGGCGAGGGACAGACCCGCAGACCCCTGTGGGGAGAGGCCCACAGGCAGCGCTGGGGTCTCTCTCGAGTGTGGGGTGACTAGTCAGGCTGGGACCGGGAGGGGGCACGGGAAGGGCCCCCACCCCTCTGTCCGAGTCAGGGGTCTTCTGGGAGCCCTCACCAGCGGACCCGGATCACAGCGCACCTGTTTGGGGAAGCTCTGCAGGCAGAGTCTCCCCAGGGAGGGGTGAGGCGGCCGCTGGCAGGAAGTCCCGGTCCTCCGGAGTGGGCATCCTTGCCCCGCTCGCTGCCACACTCTGGTGTCTTCCCAGTCCCTCCCCCCAAGCCAGCATGTTCCTTGCACTGAGCCCCTCCCTGGGTGTCCCTGTGACAAAGTGAGCAACAGGACAAGGAGCAGAATTAGGGGAGCTCACGTGAGGGCTGGCACCCCCAGATCTCTCAGCCTCCACATTTGCTAAGTGGCTCTTCCAAGCAGCCGCTTCTCCCAGCCTGCTGAATGAAGCCTTGGGTGTTTCCGGCACACCGAGCCCCAAGGGCTGACCACAGGCACCAGCGATGCCCAGGTGAGGGCACCCATCTCAACCTTGGGAAACCCCCATAGCACCTAAGAAGGCTGACTGGAAGGAGAAGGGAGCAGCAAAGTGCAAGGGAAGAGGGGAGCAGAGGAGGCAGAGACGGGGGTGAGATGCAATGCGCCTGGGCGCCTGATCCCCGAGGGCGATTCTCTGGATAATTCTTGGAATTATTTATCCAGAAAAATAATCCCTCAGAGATCTTGGATGGCCACATCTCATGGTTCGAGGCAGCTGCCTCGACGTGCATCTACGTTTGCACGCCCAGAGCCGCGCGACACATCCGTGGGCCTGTGGTGGACAAGGAGCGCGCGCGCCTGGGTGCCCTGCGCGAGTGGACAGCGTGCCCTCGGGTGGCGCGTGGAGGCCATTGCTGCCAGCGAGTTCGCGAGTGCTGGCAACAGGAAAACGTTCCGTTGCAGAGGTGGGCGTGTGCGAGCAGGTCGGTCTGTGTGTCCGCGTGGGACCTGGCCCAGCCCGGGGAGTGGACAGGGCAGCGGAGTGCGGTGGGCGCCCCGCCCCCAGAGCACGCCCGCGGCCGGCTCCCGACGCTGCAGCCCGTGGGAGCAGGGAGCAGTCCCCCGGAGCGGGCGTCCGGTTCGGTTCGGGGTAGCGGTGGGTGGAGGGGGACGTCCAGGGGGGCTCCCCTGGCAGCCGGGGCTGCCCGCACCACCCAGCCCGCTGGACAGCGCGCGCCCCGCAGGGTTCCTCGACGACAGTTGCTCTGCAAAGCGCGCCCCCCGCACTCCCAGGCTCTTGGCTTATGCGTGCGTGATCCTGGTCGCCGCCGTCGCGTCGCCAGAGGAGACTCTGTGGGGGTGGCACCAAGCGCGCTCCCCCAAACCCCGACGGCCCCGCCGCACCCTTTGGAGACCGCCGGGGCGCGCGAGCGCCGGACTCGGCTTTGCGTGGAGCCACAGCGCCACCGTGCGGCCACTTTGCACCCCAGCCCTCCAGGTGCCCCCCTCTCCACGCGGATTCTCCTGAGCTCCGCGCCCGCCTCCCTCCCTCCCACAGGACTCTTGCCCCCCACCCCACCTCGGGGGTACTCCCCTCCATTAAGTGGCCTGACACTGAGGCCCCACATTGAGCTCAGTGAAAGAGTACCTGCTCACCTCTGTACTAAGTACTACCGTGCTTGTGTGTGCGTGTGTGCGTGTGTGTGCGTGTGTGTGCGTGTGTGTGTGTGTGTATGTGTGTTTTCACACCTGCCCAGGTGCTCAAATCTTCGATCTGGCTTGTCTGCCTACTTCTTGGTTTATTGTTCAAGTCTCAGTTCAGAGCCGATGCCTGGTGTGTGCCAAGTGCTTTCATCCTCTCCTTCCGCGTCTCCCGCAAAACCACGCCTATGACTTACCCCCCAGCTGCTGTCTGCTGCCCCCTCGCCTCCACTCCAGGGCATCTTACAGACCCCCACGGCACCCCACCCACAGCGAGATCAATCACCTGAGCAGCCACCTTGACCAGGAAGCACCCGGAGTCCCCCTCTCACTGCGCCCTCCTCAGTCGTGCCACGGGGACACCAGGAGGTGCCTGGGACATTCGCTGACCCTAGTGACCGATTTACAAACGGAGCACGCAGGACATGGAGCTGAAACACCCCTTCCTTGCGACGCAGAATTCGCCAGGCGCCCCTCCTCAAACATACTGCCCTCACCACCTCATCATTGACTTCCTTCCCGGACACAAACGACACCCGACGCAGGTGTGCAGCTGCGGTGCAGGGGCTGCCCTGCTCGGTGGTGACAGTGGAAGGGTCAGGGGAGCCGGAACTGAGCGCTGAGCCACCAAGCTCCAACTCTCGCCCTTCCCCCTGGCTTTATACATTTTTGCCTAGAATGGCTTCAAGATGCTAAAAGTGTTCTTTAATTCTGGAAAGTAAAACACACACACACACACACACACACACACACACACACAAACTCTCCTTTTTATTTAGGGAAACATCCAGAGTTTGTGTACTTCACACACACATACACCCACCACCCCTTGAAACACTATTGATTACTCATCCACTAAAAGCTTAAAAATATGCATTGGATGGAGCTGGAGCAATAGCACAGCAGGGAGGGCGTTTGCCTTGCACGTGGCAGACCCGGGTTCGATTCCCAGCATCCCATAAGGTCCCCTGAGCACCGCTAGGTATGATTCCTGAATGCAGAGTCAGGAGTAACCCCTGAGCATCACCGGGTGTGACCCAGAAAGCAATATATATATATATATATGTATATATACATATATACATATATATACATATATATATGCATTGGAGCAATGGAGCAAGTAAATGGTACCCCCAAAAAAAGGAACCAATGAGCTTGTTTAAACTTAATCCAGAACTTCAGACACTCCCCACCAGAGGTCAACTTTTAAGGGGTCAGCGCACCTTTCTAGAATGATACATTTAGGGGCTGGAGCCATAGCACAGTGGGTAGGGCCTTTGCCTTGCAATGTGGCCAACCCGGGTTCGATTCCCATCATCTGATATGGTCCCCTGAGCACTGCCAGGAGTAATTCCTGAGTGCAGAGTAACCCCTGAGCATCGCCAGGTGTGACCCAAAAAAGCAAAAAACAAATAAATAAATAAACAGAACAATACATTCATCCATCCTCAGAGCGATGCAAGCGGAAACGAACTTTTCTGTCTGACTGGGCAACTACTTTCCTATCAAAAAACATTTCAGAAGATGGTTGGCTGGGAGAATCATGTCACGAAGGGATTCCTCAGAGACACAAAGCCAAAAATAAATCTGTGAAAGGCAGAAGCGTGCCTCCCCGCTCGGCTGTGTCCGAGCAGGCCCAGAGACTGTCTCCCAGCCCGGGCCAGCCCCTGAGGCACGGCTCATCTTCTGTGATTCAGACGTTTGTACCTGGAACAAATCAATGCGCTGCAAAGATGTGCTTGTGTACCTAAGGGCTGTGTCCCCCCTGGCTGGGAAGCGTTCATATTAATGGTGGGACACACGGACTTTTGGACAGTCTGTATAGTTTATTCTACTTCTTCTTTTTTTTTTTTTTTTTGCTTTTTGGGTCACACCTGGCGATGCACAGGGGTTATTCCTGGCTCTGCACTCAGGAATTACTCCTGGTGGTTCTCGGGGGACCCTATGGGATGCTGGGAATCGAACCTGGGTTGGCCTCGTGCAAGGCAAACACCCTCCCCGCTGTGCTATCGCTCCGGCCCCTCTACTTATTCTTTTTAAACTTCCTAGTAAGGAAACCAGAATCCTGCTTCTCTTCTCGCAGGGGTCCAGAGAGGGCGTCCTGACCAGAGCCTCTGCATTTCGGTATAAGCTTGTACTCTCTGCACACAAGCACGGGTCTTCCACGCACGAAGGGGGTCTTGCAATGGGAGTGACGCACCCGTCTGCTTCCCGGCCCCCATCTCTTGGGTTCTAAAGGAGCGCAACCCCCCCGGCCTCACTCTCTGCCAAGATAATCCAGAATGGAGACCCCCCCCCTCCCCTGCCTCCCTGCATCATCTGTGTCTGCCGTTCCTCAGGGCTCCGTGTGGCATCAGAGATGAGCCTTTCCGGTCTACACCTGCGAAGGGAACTCACCTTTCCTCCTCTCTGTGTGGACAAAGTGAGCATTCTTCTAGAGTGAAAAGCCAAGGCTCACGTGTCCGAGTCAATGGAATGATCAGACAATGAAATTATTCACCCCGGAGTGGGTGTCCTATTTTCCTACTCAGTTCATGCATTTCCTGTGGGCCCAGTATCACTGGGAAAACTCCTGAAAGAGGGAAAACCAGGGAACCGGAGAAATTCTTAGAAGGAAATCTCCAGAGCATTGCTGGACCTCCCCAGTTCCGGGGCGGAGGGGCTTCTGCCCTCTGGCAAATGCCCTACAAGTCAGTGTTTTGTGGACACTGACTTAGAGAATTTATCAGCAACTGTTGGTGTAACTTCAGACCGAAGGGGGAAGCCTGGCTTATTGACCAGTTTGCAAGGAGCAGGGCCTAAGGAACAGAATTTCATTTTTGTTGCTCATCCTTCCTTCGCCCACAAAATAAGAGCCAAGACTAACTCCTGAGGGTGCGAACCAGCTTTTCTTTTTTTTTTTTTGTGGGGTCACCCCCGGTGATGCTCAGGGGTTACTCCTGGCTCATGCTCTCAGGAATTACTCCTGGCGGTGCTCAGGGGACCATATGGGATGCTGGGAATCGAACCCGGGTCAGCCGCGTGCAAGGCAAACGCCCTCCCCGCTGTGCTATCATCCCAGACCTGCCAGCCAGTTTCTGGACCTAGCCTTGTGGTGTCTGGGTTTCCGGCAATGTCACAGCCCTAGAGAACCTCCTCTATTTCTGTTCGTGCTGCTTCACAACTCACTTCTAATCTGTCCATGCTGAATTCAGGGCCACACAGCTGCCTCTTCAGCAAGGTTCGAGCTTCTCTGATTCTTTCTTTCTTTCTTTTTTCTTTTTCACGTGAGAATCTGCCACAGAGTGTGGATTGGGAGCCAGATTAAAAACACTGTGTCATTTCCTGGTCCTGAGGAGAAATCTGCTTCTACCATGGAGGAAGCTTCTCTTCAGTTCCCGTGATTAGATTGCCTACGGATTTTCCATGTGAGTTTTTCAGGAAGCTTTGGGTGGGGGGGAGGATGATGGCATGATAGTGCCGTCGGATGAAATCGCTGCTCTCTGCCCCTTCCCCTTCGTGCAGCCGCATGCAGAAACACTCCCGCCACCTTCACTGCGGATGTCAAGTAAAACTGCAACATTGTTGCAACAAAAATAAACTTCCCATTTCGCTGAATTTCACTGGTAAAACTATGGGTGATGGAGCTGGAGGGACCGTACAGCAGGGGGTGCTTGACTAGCACATGGCCGACCCGGGTTCGACCTTTGGCACCCCATACGGCCCCCCCCAGTCCCGCCAGGAATGATCCCTGAGTGATCCGAGAGTAAGCCCCGAGCACTGCCAGGTGTGGCCCAGCCACCATGCCCCCCCCCCCCAGAGAGAAGCTGCTCCCACTCTTTTTCTTTTGGTTTTTGTTAGTTTGGGAGTCACACCCAGCGATGCTCGGGGGTTCCTCCTGGCTCTGAGCTCAGAAATCACTCCTGGCAATGTGCAGGGGACCACACGGAGTGCCAGGGATCGAACCCGGGTCGGCACATGCTAAGCAAATGCCCTCCCTGCTGAACTATCATTGCTCCAGACCCCAGCTCCCGCTACTGAATGCTGGGTAACCTGAGGCAAATTGGCTAACCTCTCTGAACCCCAGGGAACTCGGCTGGAAAACTGGGCTGTACTATATTATGCACCGGGCAATACTTCAATAATTCCATCATTCCACTACATTTCTATTTTGGGGGCTGGGGGTGTTTGGGGGCCACACCTGGCAGTGCTTGGGGACCAGGTGGCAGCAGTTCAGGCCGGCGTGCCAAGCCTATTCTCAGCCCTTTGAGCTAATCCCCAGCCCCAAACCTCCGCATCTTTTCCCCGGTGCGTCACACGAGGGAGCACCTCTAAAGCGAACCCCTTCAGGTGGAAGCTCCACGTCTCCTGAGGAGGTGAGGGGCGGAGGGTAGTTAAGGTAGAGGACAGTCCGGTGTGACAGCAGACAGGGAAATGACCACTCTGACATCGACAAGAACTGAGTGTTCAAAGTAGCTAAGGGGAGACACATAATAACCTGTCACCGTCTGTACTGCGACACCCTCACTGTCACTGCCATCCCCTTGCGCATCCATTTGCTCGAGCGGGCACCAGTAATGTCTCCATCGTGAGACTTGTTGTGACTGTCTTTGGCATATCAAATACGCCACGGGGAGCTGGCCAGGCTCTGCTATTTGGGCGGGATACTCTCGGTAGCTTGCTGGGCTCTCTGAGAGGGACGGAGGAATCGAACCCGGGTCGGCCGCGTGCAAGGCAAACGCCCTCCCCGCTGTGCTATCGCTCCAGCCCAACTGCAAACCGTAATGCTTAAAATGAGAGGGGGGGGGGTGGTGCCGGCCATAGAATCGGCAGGTGGGGGTGGGGGTTGGGAGGGAAACTGGGGACGTTGGTGCTGGGAAATGGACACTGGAAGAGCGATGGGTGCTGGAGCACTGTAGGACCGAGACCCAATCATGAAAGCTTTGCAACTGTATCTCATGGCCATTCAATTAAAAACCCAAACAAAACAATGTTTTGGTTTTTTTGAACCACACAAGTTTCTCTGCCGTCAGCCCACACCCTCTCTGTCCCTGTGTCCCTCTGAAGACAGGGGCTGGGGGGAGGGGGGCGGGTGTAGTTCATGCATCTGTCCACCCTCAGCGAGTTCGAGAAGTCCACAGTCACCGCCAAGCAAACAGGCACGGAATGAATGAGTGTGAGCGACGCAGCGGTGGGCCCCGAGTCACCGCCCAGACCCCCAGGCACGGTGGCAGACCCTGGGCGTGATGACGTGGCTCTCTCAGGGCCCCCGGGGCCCGGGGACACAGACAAGGCCACCTGTTCTGCTGCGTGACAGTGCTCAGAAGCCAAGCCGCCCCGCTGTCTGGAGCACTGTCTCGGGGGAGCCCGAGCCCCACCGGGTGCAAAAGAAAAACAAAACCAGCTTTCCCCAAGGCAGACGCGGGCACTGCCCTGCCCAGCACCCAGACTGGGGTTCTGGGGCTTCTGAGATCTGCGCCACCTTCCCCACTGGTGGCGGGAACACTCTGTTGGGGGGAACAATTAACCTCAGGATGAGTCATTCGTCACCATTCCGGGTGAGTTTCACCGAGTTTCAGAGTTTCCCATTACAAAAGGAAAATGAGAAGAAAAAAACATACATATATGTCCTAGATAACACTGAGGAAGACGCCTCCTCGTCTTAATTGCCTTTCTATTTCAATCAAGGAAGGCATTTAATTATTTCTGCACGACAGTCTCTCTCCCTCTCTCCCTCCCCCCTCCACTCTCCCCCCCCACCTCTCTCTCACTCTCTCCCTCTCTCTCCCTCCCTCCTCTCTCTCCCCCCACCTCTCTCTCACTCACTCTCTCCCTCTCTCCCCCACCTCTCTCTCACTCTCACTCTCTCCCTCTCTCTCTCCCTCCCTCCTCTCTCTCTCCCTCTCTCCATCCCCCCTCCTCTCTCCCCCACCTCTCTCTCACTCTCACTCTCTCTCCCCCCTCCTCTCTCTCTCCCTCACTCTCCCCCCACCTCTCTCACTCTCACTCTCTCCCTCTCTCTCCCCCTCTTCTCTCTCCTTTCTCTCTCTCCCTCTCTCTCCCCCTCTTCTCTTCTCCCTCTCTCTCTCCCCCTCTTCTCTCTCCCTTTCTCTCTCCCCCCTCCTCTCTCCCCCACCTCTCTCACTCTCACTCTCCCTCTCTCCCTCTCTCCCCCTCCTCTCTCTCCCTCTCTCTCCCCCCTCTCTCTCCCACACCTCTCTCTCACTCTCACTCTCTCCCTCTCTCCCCCTCCTCTCCCTCTCTCTCCCTCCTCTCTCTCTTCCCCCACCTCTCACTCTCTCCCTCTCCCTCTCCCTCTCTCCCTCTCCCTCTCTCTCTTTCACTCTCTCCCTCTCCCTCTCCCTCTCTCTCTTTCACTCTCTCCCTCTCCCTCTCTCTCTCCCTCTCCCTCTCTCTCTCTCTTTCTCTCTCTCTCCCCCAGGATCTTTCCCAGGTGACTTAGCCAAACCTGTGCAAGTCTGCCGACGCATGTACCACACTGAACACACCCATTTCACCTGCTGGGCACCGGCTATCTCCCTCCAGCTGCAGCTTTCAGAGTCCCCTCAGCGGGTCTACGCATGGGGGCAGGTCTCTCCCCAACAGGAGCACCGAGAGGCGAGATGGTGTGTGGCAGCTCAAGGCCGCTGTCCCCTTCCCCTCAGGGCCATCCAGGCATCCTCTGGCCTGGCATCCTCACCTGGGCCGATGCCACCCAAGAGAAATAGCGGGCAGCCCCCGGAACTGTGAGCCACCTTCCCCGGGGAGGGACATCCCAAGGCGGCGAGCGAGTGAAAAGGGGCAAGGGGCAAGCCCAGGGTCCCAGGCCCCAGAAGGCCCCTGGGCTGGCTTGCCAGTCCCTGCCAACCCCCCAGCGACAAACTCCTCACCACAGCCATGGACAGGCACAAAGGAAAGATTGTCTCTGAGCGTCCCACCTCGCCTGAGGCTGGAGGCGGAGGACGAATGGGTGTTTGCTGAGTCCACACCACAACCGAGTGCAGAGAGAAGCACCTGGCGTGCAGGTCGTGTCCCCTCCGAGCACCCAGTCCCCCTCCGAGCACCCAGCCCCCCTCCACAGAGCACCCCTTGAAGGGCATTCGAAAGGTGCGGGGGCCTGTGGGAGTGGGCGAAGGCCTTGTTCACAAGGGCCCTGGGGGTGCCAGGGGTCCGACCCACATGTCCCGCTGTGCATGCCGTCCGCCCCTGACCACCAGGATTCTGGTGGGGGCAAGGGGGGAGGGGAGGCTGGGGCCCCTCTCCTGGGGGCCTCATGCATATACAAGCATGAGCCTCTTACACACACACACACACACACACACACACATATCTGTAAAAATATATTTCCCTCTCAGGTTGGTTGCCTTTTACTTTAAACCCTATGAAATATTGTGCATTGATGGGGTATGAAATGTGGTATGAGATGTCAGATGTTCTGGAGGTTTTCAAGGAACTGGCAGAGGAACCCAGGTGTGTGGGACCCAGGGCTGAGATCTCCAAGCCTGCTTGGATCGGGACTGGGCCTCTTCTGCCCAGATCCCCCATATTCCAGTAGCTAGGCAGTCACACGCAGAAACTGCCCCCAGACCCATGTAATCCCATCAACGACCAACATCCAGAGACTATGAAACCAAGCTCCCGGAAGTGCGTGGGCGCTTTGCGGCCGCAAGATATCTTATAGCCTAGTTCTCCCTCTCAGACAACCTAGCAAGCTGCTGAGAGTTTTCCTGCCTGCACAGCAGAGCCTGGCAAGCTCCCCATGGTGTATTCATAGGCCAAATACAGTAACAATGATGGGTCTCATTCCCCTGACCCTGAAAGAGCCTCTAATGCAGCACCGTTGGGAAGTATGAGTAAAGAGAGGCTGCTAAAATCTCAGGGCTAGGACAAATGGAGACATTACTGGACCCTCTAGAGCAAATCGAGGATCAACAGGATGATAGTAATATATATATATATGCATATATATACATATATATAAACACAAGCCTCAACCTTTAAGATGTTAGTAATCTCTTATAGAAGGGCTTAATGGCCCCTGGGTGAAATACAATAATCTTCATGCACTTTCCTCTAAGGAAACTTTTTTTGGATCATTTTCAGTGTTATATATATATATATATACATATATACATATATAAAATAAACAATAACAAATAAATTATTTTGGTTCTGTTTTGGAGCAGGGGTTGGGGTTTGGGATGGAAACTTCCAAAATATGGTGGTGGGAAGATGTAATGGTGGATTGGTGTTCTAATATTGAATGTAATCAAGTATTGTGAACTATTTTATAAAAATTAAATTAAATTAAGTGGAAAAAATACAGAACATCTGATATTTGATAATTTCTATGCAGTGAAAGCAATCTTATGGGATTGCTTTCAAGTGTATTAATACATATTAATTACATGTTATTTGCATTTTATGTAAATTATCCTGGATATTAGTTTTATTTTTTTTCTTTTCGGGTCACACCCAGAAATGATCAGGGATTACTCCTGGCTCTGCACTCAGGAATTACTCCTGGCGGTGCTTGGGGGACCATAAGGGATGCTGGGAATCGAACCTGGGTCAGCTGTGTGCAAGGCAAATGCCCTACCCGCTGTGCTATCGCTCCAGCACCCCCCCACTTCGTTTTTAAAAATGTAGCACTGTAGCACTGTTGTCCCATTGTTCATTGATTTGCTCGAGCAGGCACTAGTAACGTCTCCATTGTGAGACTTGTTACTGTTTTTGGCATATTGAAATCACCACAGGGAGC